>NW_009204777.1:0-1323 GCF_000690835.1 Fulmarus glacialis
AGTATGAAGTATGAGTTCTTTTTCTTTTCCCAGCTTGCTAAAAATGTGTGATAACAAGTTGACTTCAGTGGGAGTTTTGCATGGGTAAAAGCTGAAGGATCAATCCCCATATTGTATGTGATTTTGCCCTAGTAATTATTCTTCAGTTGAACAGCTTCTCCATGGCAACTGCTTCAAATAAGTCTTGTATCTTCACCTATTTTTAAAAAAGGACTTATTAGGATATATGTTTAATTTTTTTCACCCTAAAAAGAGAGACAGGAAAAGAATCAAACATAAGCAGAAGCATACAGGATTTGGCCAAAGACGTCCTTTCTTCCACTCACATCCCCACCTTTTCTCCGTCCTAGGATGGGAAAAAAAAAAAGCATATACAGTTAAAAATAAATTCACTACCTTGTCTGTCCCCTTCCTGAGCCTCTGAGACATTATGATGCTGACTTGATCAATCATCCCACATCCACCCCGACAGTTCCTTAACACAAACTTTCTTCTTCCCTCTATATTTTCAGCCACAGTCTGCTTTCAATCTGGCAATTAATTGTCCTACTTCTTCTGTCCTCACAATTGCATTCTGGTCAGATGGCTCAGCTGAAGGTCAGGGCCTGTTAGCTGCTTGCTTTGTTTTGCACCCTTTTACTAAAAAAGTAAAGGGAGCAAAATATTCTGTGGCTGGATATTCTCTTTTGTATTGGACTCAGCTCACGGATCATTGGTGATGCCTCCACATGAAGTTCTACTCCTACAAAAAGGAACTTTTCTAATTTTTTGCCGGAGACTAGAAAACACATCTGTTGTCAGCAATACAATAGTCAGGAAAAACATCTAATTACTTTAGACTTAATTTTCTATTTTCATTTTAGTATGGCAACTGTGCTTTCTAACAAAACTGCAAGAGCAAGGGTTTAATAAGAAATAGTCTTCTCTTTATAGTTTTCTATTGTTGGAGGTCACTATCTTCTGAAATAATACATCCTTTTGGAAGGTCTTTTTCCTTGATGCATTTCCAAATGTGGGGTTATTGTTCTATGCTGGATGTGGTATTTTGTGTTCAGTTCCTTATGCTGTGCCACATTTTAAAGGAAAATAAGGTAAAATGGGGCCCTCTCCTTTCTGCGGAACACGTGAATATGGAAACTCTGGCAGATAAGTTTACCTGTCCCGGTGACATGATTTTTGAAACACTGCTGACTGACAGCTTTGCTGGCAGTTTTTCACACATGGCTTTTTTTAAACTGATATATAAGGCCATGTTACATTTGTTTCACCTGAAAACCCATGTAATGTGGCATACAAAAGATGTTGTCTAATTGGTTTCAGCAG
>NW_009204777.1:1334-49774 GCF_000690835.1 Fulmarus glacialis
TACATCCCATGTGAGAGCTATTTTGTCATTTCTAAGGTTGCCTCTGAAAGTTTTTGCAGGTTAAAATCACTGCTCTTTCTTGTGAAGACCATCAAATGCTGATGATTTTTAGCTGTTTTTTAGCAAATCCAGGATGACTGACACTGGCCCTGAGTTTTACCTTTTGTAGCTGCTCACCCCTCTGGTTATATGCTGCTTTCATCCTCCCTGCAATGCACATTGCTTTTAGAGATCCAGTCTATATTATGACCCAATAAAGAGTTTTATCTGCAGAACTAAGATGGCAACAAACTGTGGCAGAAGGTGGGAAGAGTTTGCTGGAGGATGAGAACATAATAAACCAGCTTTCTCATTTAACCTGATTTATCACTCTACCCTGAGCCACAATGCTCATGCATGTCAGCAGGCGCTGCTCAGTTTTCTTCTTTCCTTTGCAACTCTGTGTCAACAAGAGGGCTCATCAAAAAGAGGGCTCATCAGGCAGCATCTTTAAGTTTGCCAGTACGCTATAAAGCATCGCCATTTGCTGTTTTCTGACAATGAAAGTAGAGAGAGCGGTTAATAAAGCTAAACCAGTATTTTTCAGTCAAAATATTGACAGCCATTTTGCAAATGCCATCTTAGCTCTGTCATCTTGGGAAACAGCTTAATAATTAATGTTACAGTGGAGATTTTCACTGTCTGCCAGCTCTGACTATCGCCAAAACAACACACAAACTCATAGATGCAGCAGCGGTACCTGAGGTGGGCTGGACATCAGGCATGGAAGAGCAGCTGTCATGTTTGATACAGTGCAATCAGATGGGAGAAACTCTAACTGAATCTTAAAGAGGAGGCATCTATTAAGTTTTCATTATATATATTTGGCTTGAACAGTTACAACAGCAATCTGGTTGTTTTTTGTTAGCATTAAAAAATTAAGCCAGCAATTAAAAAATGAAATAAACATAACTAGCAGTGAGAAATCTAGGATTTTTTTAAAATATGTTTTGGCTGTAATGATGATTAAATGGTATACTGTCAGTCAGGCTGGGAGAATAATTTGACTCTAAAAAGCTGTGAGACAAAATTTCTTGTTACCTTCGGTTCTGCACTACCTGTTTTGTCACTTAGTCTAACACCAGAATAATTAATTTCAAAGAGCTATCTTTGAAAAACAAATAGCCCTGACTTCCAAAATGAAAATGATAGATTTTTTTACTCCACTCTACAGAGAGAATAAAAAATAAGCAATAGTTTATATTTATCACAGAAATTTGGACCATTCTATTTAATTGAAGTATCCAAATTCTCCAAGTACTCTCCAATTAGTGAATCCATATGTATACTTCATGGGTAAAAACCATGGTACCATTCATCACTGGTTGTACCAGTCTTTTGGCCAACAAACCAAAAATTACAGGGAGTTCTCTGCAATGTTAGCCTTTTTATTAAACTTTTGGTAATTAAAAAAAAAAAACACAAAACAAAACAAAAAAACCCCACACACAAACAAAAAACCAACCACAAAAAAAAACCCCAAAACCAAACCTAACTTCTACATTTTACAGCTTAATGTGGTTTCACGGACCAAAGTGAAATGCTTACTGGTGTCGTGTGGACCACCAGAGAAAGCTGGGACAGCAGGTGGGACCCTCGCTGCGGTCCATGGAGCACCGTTGCTGAGGGTGCAGAATTTCCACAGGCATTGTGTTTCAGCCAGGATCAGCTACCCTGCATAGTAAAGAGAAAAACCCTTTTGCAGCAGCAATAAAAGGATTGATGTTGTTGTTTTTTATTACAGCTAGGTCTTAAAACATCCATTTATCCCATTCGTCTATTCCATGCAGATTTTAGACAAAGTGGCATCTTCTCCATGAGTCTCCTGAGCTTGCTTCTCTCCCTGAGGCAGGGCTCCTTCAGTGCTTGTATTTTCCTCAGGACACCCATCTCTTTGCTTGTGTAAGTAGGACAGTGAATGACTTATTCTTTGGTGGGGAATTCATCAAGTTTATTGTTTCACTTATTGCTGGATTTGGATTTTGAGCAAAGAGTGAAGCAGAGGGACTGCACATTGAATGCTGAAGGGAAGAATAAACGTTGCACGGTCTGCATCGCTGGCTGAACTACGCGCTGATTTGGGCAGGGTCCTGGGGAGCAGGGGGCATGGAGTTATGTACAACTCGTGCAGGCGATTAATGTTGTAGGATTAGACCTGACAGCAGATTGGATCCTGCTTTCTAAGGACTTGACTTTGCCACTTTAGCATTCTTCTCAGTCATTTTGTGTCATTATTGCTTATGAAAGAATATCTTCAGAGACCTTCCGGCAACTTTCCTGACATAAATCCTTCTAGTCAAAACCTTTTCCACCCAAACTAGATCTTGTGTTGCGGGAATTATACTTCCTGATTTCAGCTGACCCCAGGATGTGGCTCTCCAAACGATGAAGAAATGATTGTGTGTCAAATCAAGAGCCAGGGCACAAGGGAGAAGGAAAACAGGGCATAATTTCCATGGTTGGAGGCCAAAGGAGGAAAGGTTGTCACATCTACCTTGCTCTCAGATAATAATATACACCACTTGTTCTGTAGGTTTCGGTAGGTTAGTTTTCCTTTCTTTTCCCTTAAAGCTGTTCATATTTGAAACATACAGCTACTTGGAAGGTGGTGTTATTTAAGGTAATATGGCAAGTGCATCTGTGTCAGTTGTTCAACTAGCAAGAGATATCATAAATGGCTAAAACCATTTTTGTACCATACCATGTCATCTTGCTGTCACAATTAACATCTAGCTAACCAGGTATTAGGTCTCTTCTCAGATCAGAGCATCCCAGCTCTTAGTACAGATGGATGATACCAGGGCACCGGACTAGATGGGAAAAACTAATTTATCAGGAGTCCAGCTTACAATTCTGAGTCTTTTAAAAAAAAAAAGTGAAAGCAGGGCTTTGCATGTGTTAATATCCTCTAAACGTAAAATGCCTGTTAAAAGTTGTAAACCTAACACATGCTCCTGTCAAATTACATTTCTGGCTATGGAACGTATATGAGTAGATTACAGTGTAACGTTTTTCTCAAGGTATGTTTATTTAATGTCCATCACAACATAACTGCAAAGTCTGCTGTCTGCATATGTTTTGTTATATTTGTATCCTATGCCCAGATTTAAGTAGCAAAAAAGTGAAATTCTGTCATTTATTAAGCAGTTAAAACTGATCCTAATTTTCAATGTCTATTAGAATGCAAAAGGAGTCATGACATTTATCTTGCAGACTCATGCTTTTGAGATATAAATGTATATAGTAATATCTAGGAACAAAATTTTACTTGCTGGGTTGGAGTTTCAGGTCATGCTGAATTTGTGCTTGTGCAATCTTTTCAAAAAAAATTTGCTTATATCTTTGAAGGGATGTGAGATAATGGACTTTTACACTGAGACATTTGTACTTCCAGAAAAGCTTTTACTGACCAAGAGCAATGCCCAGGCACTCCTGTGGCTCGGATAAAATTAATTGGTGAAGAGGCATTCCACATTTAGTGAAAATGAAAAAAATAATGTTTTGATAACTTTACGGACTTCCTTCCTTCCTAAAAATGACCATTTGAGCATGCTGAGGAAGGTATACCATTATGTTGAAATATATCTCAGAGAGAAATGTATTAGCAGGCAGGCAATGTAGCCGTGGATGTGGGCTAAATTACATGGCTGTGATTATAGATATGGAGGAGAAATCCATGCGGTGAATTCCACATGTATCTGTGCGTGTAAGTTAAACCTTTACAAAATAATAATAGCAAAAGGAATAGAGTATGCTGTGAAGTCAGAATTGAAAAATAGTCCTGCAAGCTGCCTCCTTTTTAGTTAATGAAGACGGAGGAATCTTTGTAACACGCAGAAAATCAGGACTCTGTAATGTGTTGATCATCCTCCCGTTAAACATTATCCTGGACACAGAATTGGAATATAAGTTAGCTTTATAGGGGAAACATTGACTAGACAGGCTGCTAACACAGAGATTGATTTTATTATTTAGGAAGGCAGAATATTAGGAGTGTTTCTTTTTTTAACCAAGATGCTGTGCTGTCAGTGGTGAAATATTACTGCAGGAGAGTTTTCTTTTTATACACAGTGGTAAGAAGTATGGCTTCCTTTCTCGGCACTTCAGCCACAGATGCTATCAGCTAGACCATCTGTGGTGACAGATTTGTGTTATATCACTTAAAAACTAAGCGAAGCTGGTAAAGCCTCCTACTACAGGATATAAGTAGCTCCTGCTAAGGCTGGGATGTATTACGATTCTGTCTTTCTTTGGGGGGGCAGAGGAGTGGGAGGATTGTGTGGATAGAGGCTCACAATAACTTTCAATCTTCACCAAGTCTTGAAATGCTGGAGTGGATCTTCTGGGGCAATGTCCACATGAAGCTCCTTCCTCTGTGTCCCCACAGGAGATAGATCTGGACTCTTCTTGTTCACTGTGAGTCATCAGCAAACCTAACACCAATCTGTGGAGGTCAAGCGGGACACTAAATCTAACCTTAGAGGAAGTCTGTGTAGGTGGTACGTACCAGGCTCTCATGTGGCCCATATCTCCTCTAGAGGCATGACTCTGCAGAAAGGATAATGTCTCCTCAAGGTTACGTTGTCTTAAAGATGGTGGATGGTGACATTTTGGGTCATGGTGGGCTTCTTCCTGCCCAGTTGTAATTTTTTCCTTCTCCTAATCTTGAAATTGTTCTTAATTGGTGTTCTGGGATTTCCCAGAGGATGACAAGCTTTGAAGGTTGTTGTTAGGAAGTGACCGTGGTCACCGTGAACACCATTTGAGCACTGCTAGGACTGAAACCATTACACCACACAGGGAAAGCTGGCCACACCAGGGACAGGTTTTCAGCCGTGAGTGTGCAAGAAAGGGATGTTGAGGGCATGTAGTGTCACACACTGTGCAGTGAGATAGTACAAATAGGTGTTTTGGCAAAAACATTGCAGAAAGCTTTGCTGAGCCAAGAATGGAAACCTTCACTCTTCACATCTGACTGTCCAGTTGAGGATATTTGGAGATGTATTAAACTGGAAAGATATTCTTTTCATGTCTCCATAAGCATAAAAGAAATGTGGTTTTAGACTGAGAAACAATTTTTGCTGCTAAGAACATTGCAATATCCTTGTTCTACGTTCAGAATCAATGGGCATACTCAGATACCAAATGAGCACAATAGGATTTAACAGTATGAAAGCTCTCCAAGTATCTTGTGCTGAGAATTACAGGTTCCTCAGCCCATAGTGTTATCCACTCATTCCTTATCTCAAATTCTAACAAGTAACAACAGAGCTAAAGGAGTTGAGCACCTTTATGGGAGTTGGCATTTCATGATCTCAGGTTCCCCACCTACAAAACAGAAGAGATCATCCATTTGGTTATGTTAGAGAAGTGGCCATGACTTCTTTCAGTAATAGAACTCATAAAACAACCAAAAATAAAACTATGGTATTTTACAAACTCTAAGCGATAACAAACACCTACTTGTCAGTATAAATTTGCAAAATTGTCCTTCCGTTCTTTTAAAATAAAATCCTACTGATAGCTCATACTTTAAATCCAGCAAAGAGACTGTCAAACAGATGATCTCAGGAAATTGTTTTTTATCTTTATCTTTGGAAATTTAGGCTTGCAACATCTCACCCACAATAATTTTTCAGAGGGAAATCATAGCAGCGGTTTTCTGGGTACCGTTCCTGCACACAGTGCAGCCAGCTAAATTTTTCCATTGGTAAGTTAAATAATGGGAGAGTCATAGAATGAACAACTCTTTTTTGTGAAGTCAAGTATTTCCTGAAGGATAAATCAGTAGTTAGTTAAGTCCCTAGTTGGAAGACATAGCTTACATGTGGTAGCTTATTGGCATCTCAGGTGTTACTACCCCTTTTCTTAATTTATCTTCTTTTTATTCTTTCCTTTATCCTTCCTCCCTTCTTTTATCCCTCTAAGCATTTGGACCCTAGCTTTACGAAGACTTAGAGTAAGGCATCCGGAGTAGCTGTATTGATTGCGGTGGTTACTGCACGTACGGCACCTGCGGTTGCCATACTGCCTCTGAGCAAAATCTCCACTCAAGTTTTCTTCCTTCTTCTTCAAAAAGTCCCACGACGCTGCTGCATAAGAAGGCGTAAGAAGAGGTTGCTGAGCCTGTCTTTTTACGCACGGTAACACAGCGGGCATGCAAAGCATGGGTCGTGCTCTGATTTCCCCAGCTGACTGGCCAGCTAGGGCCCTGCAGAGCTGGTCCAGGCATGTGCTGCCAGGAGGGCAGGCGGGCAGCAGGTTTGCCCAACACTACCCCTAAGGAGAAGGGTCTGTGTGTGAAGTTGTGCAGGCATCATACTGCTCCTCCGTGAGGCTCACCACAATCCCTACCTAAAGCACTCCTGTGTTACCGCTTCGGGGAACGCAGTCGTCACTGCTTGGAGTAGGAAACAACCTTGCCCTTGTCCCAACACCTGGAAAACTGTCTCTGAATAGCACTGGAGGAAGACAGACCTGGAAGCCTCAGATCCTGTCACCAATCTCTAGTCTATTTTAGGCACCTGCTTCTTGCCAAAATCTGTTGGGCCTTGGTGCTGAAATACTTTGGAGAATTTGAATAAAACTGCTTAGTATAATAAAAAGATAAGATCAGCCAGTGCACCATCAAGAAACATTTGAAATTAATTCTTTTCCCTTTTTGATTTCCAGAAAATATTTTTTGCTTTTAAAAATGTGAACTGGCTATCATCCATTTTAAAGCAAAATGAAACACCAGCAACAAAGGCTGCTGCATTTAATTATTTTTTTCACGTATCAAAAGTATTGCCTACAATGGATGTGTATTATTAAAAAAGAGAAGAAACTGTGATTGGTTTTACCACAGGATCAGTGGTGTCCCTTTAACTAGGCTTATTTCTTTATCAGGCATTTGTCAGGAGCGTTTGTCATATGTATACACATGGTGGGATTAAGCTAAGCTGAGACACAGCAGATTTATTCATTTAACAGGTTTTCTTGTTTATCAGGGGGTTTTTTTGCAGTCTTCAATATAATTAACTTGTAACTTGCTAGCTCTCTGCCCCGCTGCCCCCCATGTGAAGTGAGGGAGCTTTGTGGTGGCTTTGCAATACCTTGGAGCCCTAGAAACACACAACCATGTGACAAAGTCACGTCAGGCTTCCTGGTCCATGCTTTTGGGGAGTCTTTTTACGAAGACCTTGAGCTCCTGAGCACTTTCTTGATGCTGTCATCCAAAATCCTGCCTTAGCAGAGATTCTCTGGTGTCTGTGTTTGGTTCTCTGGCCATTAGAGGTGTGCAGCATGGTGGGGTATGGTCCGTGGGGGCTTGCAGGAGGTTTGTCTGAGGTTGTCTCTAAAACTGAACACGGTTCCATACGGAACACTCAATTGCCAGCATGCATACAAATATATTTTTTCCCCAGTAACTCTTCATACAGCTAAACTGATCAATGCTGGAATCTAGCTGTCCCTGATCCCCGTATCCAGCATGCTGTTGACTGGACAACGTATAGCCCTAGTAGTATATTGCTATTAGGGGGTGTTACAAACAACTAGAGAAACAGGGAGTTGAACCATGAGCTCTTGTCAATTGGAAGGCATCATCCTGTCTAGGTGATGCCTCTGGGCATTATCTAGTCTTAAACTCCTGCTCACAGCAGGGCAGATAGAGCAAGCTTGTCAGGAGCTTCTCCAGACAAGGTCTGAATAACGCATGCTGTGTGAGGTCCTAACAAGATCTGTGGGTGAAATTAAAATTAAATGTAGACAGGAGTTACTGCAACAGAAAAGGTCCTGCCAAAAAAAGAGATCATCGCTATGCTGCATGTAAAAGGGGAGACAGAAGAAAACCAAAATCTTTGCCACAAATTTTGCTTTCTGTTACGTCCTTGCCATGTCCTTGAAGGCAGAAAATCCACCCGCTAGATAACTCAGGTCAGAACCCAGTTCTGCAGCACAGACATGATGTTTCTTCTGTAAAAAAGAGTATTTTTATTAACAATATATATAAGTTATGTCAACTATCAGCCATTCATGAACTTTTATTGACAGTTAAATAGAACCTGAATGATTTGGGGTTTTGGCTGTCATTCAGGGGTGCTTTTGCTTTCAGGTCTGTCTTAACCTGAAAGCATGTAATTTGTTTCATTTGTGGTGCTGCATAGGAAATGAACCTAGGTCTCTAGTGCTCAAAGGCAAATGCAGTAATCATCTGCATGACTTGATTCCTTATTCCGGTAATATGAAAATTGTCAATTATGGATGAATTATGGGCGCTACTGATACCTGTAATTTGGTTCTGCAGTTTTGTAAACACATGCAGCTGCATTTAATTGTATTTTACTAGTCATGTAATTCATTAAGGTGCACCTGCAGTCACCTAAGATACAGATATTAATGAACTGAAAAGCTGTATTTCATTGTCTACTATTTATATTGACATTTTACAACTGTTTGGTTTTAATCACATATCTGTGTATCTGAGATGCTGGTATTAAAAAAAAATTAAGTGATTGTGACATAAACAGACAGCATAGCTAGCTGCTGTATTTTAACTTCCTGAAATACTTGCTAAATAATTAATTTAAATAATTGCTTTTCCATGCAAAGCCCAAGACTGGAGGAAAGTGTAGAATTGATTTTTGCAACAGTTATTGTGGCAAAGATGAATTATTAGATAACTGATTCCAGGGATGTGAGCTGCTGAAACCCTTGCTCTGTATTTCCATGCTTGAGTGGTGATGGATGTTGTTCAGCTCTGCCCGAATACAGTGGCTTTACCTTTCATCTTCCAGCCCAATCCCTTGGAGAAGTTAGCTTCAGATTTGGGAACACGCTTCTAAAATAAACATTATATTTTGCACAAATATGTGTTAAATACGCACAGCCTGTTCCTCTTCTTCTGCTTGTAGAGATTCTTATCATTTGGATTAAAACAAAAAACAAGTAGTTTTATTAGCCATATAACTAGTCCTCGGTTCAGTGCGTTTTGCAGAATGTACAGGTAGAGCACTGAGAATCAGATCATGTAGGTCATACCCCGGATTTCTTTTTTTCCCTTCTTTCAGCATGTCTCATTTTGCCTATTACTAAGGGAAAAAAATGGTGTTATGGCAGAAGCCTGTGGCTTCAGGAGGTCTGGGGTAAGCTCTGGCTCCATATGGAATCATCATAACTTTGCTGCACAGGATAAAGATGGAAAAGAAGGCGACACAGAGCTTCAGTTACTGTCTGTGTCCCTGAGAACGTTGCTCCGTGGTTGCTGTCTGTATGGGAGCGCACGGAGAAGAGTGATGAGCCCATTATCTGCAAGCTGCTTAGGGGAAACTCAAACCTTTCCATCAGCAGAGGAGACCGACTCTGATCTCCTCTGTGTTGGTCTCTGCCTGCTCCTGCTCTCTGTATTAGCTACCTCTGAGCTCTGATGAAGTACGACAGTCAGGTACCTTCCTCCCGTCATTACTTTCTCCTTGAACAGAGTTTCAGTTTCTCTTTTTCCCTCTACCCTATGTTAAAGGATTGTCCCCAGTCAATCACACTGTTACACATATGAAAGAAGCCACACCGCTAAAATTAAATAGCATAGTAGCTAAACAGAATAAAATTATTGAGTCTGAGAAAGATGTAGAATTGCTTACCATAGCATGGTTACAAATGTTGTAGTTCCCATCCCTGAATCAAAAGTATTGTATTTCTTAAGAAAAAGCCTCTTTTCCTTGAAGAACCTGTTGGTTGGTTGAGGATCTTTCCTGGAAACAACACTAACTTGTTGTATATTCCATTTTCAGTGAAATATTTTTTGTCAGGAAAGTTTTCCCAGCTCTAGCTGTTAGAATACACTTTCTGCCTCGCATAGAGTTGGTCCTCTGCCCTGTAATGTAGGTCCTGGGACAAAAATAGAGTGAATCCTTTCCATACATCTTGACATTTTCAAGGATGTGTAAAATTTTTGTTGCAGGTTTGGGGGGAGGGGGTGTTAATTCAGTATTTAAGAAGTTTCTGTGATCTGAGTGAGTATGATGACATTATGCTAAGAAATGTTTTCTGGCCTTATCATGAGATATCATCATCATGATAGATGCTTTTGCCATTTGCAATATTTGTCACAAAATGGACTAATCCCATCATTCAGTTGATGTACTTTGTGGCTTGGCACCATTTAACTGCATAGTTATGGTTATTGTAAGAGCAAGCTAAATATTCTTCGGCCTATCTAGGATATTAAGTACTACCAAGCATCACACCTCCATTTCTGGAGGTGCTTTACGGATATAGTTTCCAGCTAGGAAAATGTCAAGCAAGAAGATGAATTGGAATCTGAATAGCAAGACTTGCATAAGGGTACACAGGCTCCTTAGATGGAAGAGGCAGATATCAGGACAGATGCCTTCAATTAGAAGGAATTAAGGATTAATGTTGTAAACAACTTCCAAAAAACACAGGAGTTTCTGGAATGAATAATCTGGTTATGTCTGTCCTGACATCTGTGCAAGTGTTGGGTGTCCAACGGTAGGAACATTAGCGCGGGAACAATCAAAGTACTCATGTTCTTCTTATGCTAGAGTCTAAAAACAGATGAAAAAGTTAATTGCATGTTTCTTCTGTTTCTTTATGCTCATTAAAAACATTGAAGACAACTGAAAGAGAAAGTGAAGAAAAAAGAAAAAGGAACTGCCATTGTTGGGGAAAGGACTGGAAAATGAGGAAGGGTGGATGGGAGTTTATTGTACATCAAATTAGGGATGGTATTATTCACTAGGGGAATACTGTTCAGAAATCTGAGTTAATATGGCAACTTGGCTGTTTTATGATTCTGTTCTACTGACTGTATTGAAATGAGGTATTAAAGAATAACTGAAATGCAGAAAAATGTTAACAGTAGGCTACATTTTCAAATCACTTTATTCAAGCTGTTCTTTCCAAGGAAGTATAGAATAGATGAAACATAGTTCCATTAAATTAATGTGTCGGTTGAGTCATTTTAAATTCCTCTTTCTACATAATACCAGAATTTGTAAGGATAATGAGGTGCCCAAATCCCACCGGTTGGTTTATCTACCAGGCCTTGCACTTAAGCCAGTTCCAGTTAGGGTCAGTTTCTTCCTTAAACTGAGATGACATCTCCTCCAAAGCTTGGCTTTCACTGGCCTTTGGAGTCCTTTGCACTACTGACATCTTATCCACTTCACTGTGCGAGGAAACAAGATTTAGCCCTTATCTCTGCCTATACACGTCATTTGAAGTTGACTTTAAATGAGATGTTTTTTCCAAGCCACATAGTTACCTAGGTTAGAGGTAAAATATCTCAGTCATCAAATGGTTCCTTGTCTTGCTGCAAGTCATGCAGTGTTGGGGAACGGCTCAATTAGTTTTGAGTGTAAATCTATTGATTTTTCTGCTCTTTTCCCTTCTGTCAAGCAATGGACACTAGTTATGACAGCACTTATCTCTTTTTTTTTTTTATGAGAAAGTTCCATGCACAGCAACAAACTTCAGAAATTAGTGGCTTTATGACAAACTCACAAACTTGTATGATTGCGTTTACTTTGATCATTGATTTGTATACAGACTGAAGTGTTAGAAGAGAGGAGAGGTATCCAACTCTCAGTTGACCAGTAAGTGCCATATCTAATTGATTCTATTGTGCCAAGTGGAAATTGAGTTTTCTTGGCTCAGAAAAAAGGTACCTATTTCTGGTACCTATTCGCCACCATTTAAAACACTTCTGTTTATGCTCATGATTGCCATTGCCACGTAGTATTGTCATTTGCTTTTTGCTGTTGGTTCCTAAGCGCACTGAACTAATGAACTTTAGTTTATAACCTCAATGCTTGTTTGTATAATTGGTTCTTGCTGCATTGAACATTTACTCTTATATCTCAGGTCTTTTATTGCTGAACTCCACTCAAACACTTCAGTGATGTAGGCTTATCCAGACTACAGAATTCCTTGATACACAATATGGGTAATTCAGTGTTTGGTTTCCTGCAATACGTATCAAAGATAGTTATCCTAAACTCGGTTTGTCTTGAATAAGGACAGAACTATGATTATTTTTTGCATCAATACAAGGCCAAAGGGTACAAAAATAGAATAATTTTGTCTTTTTTAACAATATTGGCAATTTCAGGATGCTATGAGACACACCTTTTGCTAACTTCCAGCTTCCTGGTATCTGTTGATGATTTCTGAGAGGCTCTCAGAGCAGAACTCGCAGTATGAAGCACACAATGGCTGTGGATAAACACAGCTTTAGTTTGAAAATAAGCATGGGATAGTTTGTAGTTTAATTGGTTTGTGGCTTCATCTGTCTAGAGAAGGTAGGAAAAGAGTATATAAACCATCCTGCATTCTGCAGCTTGCTTAAACCTCCACTCCCAGTGAGTAGACCAGGAGATAGTGGGTAGCTCCAAGGGCTGGTAACACCTTGGCTCAGCTCTCCCACTCACTGGGTCAAAATAGCTGAGCCAGCACCTGCGTGCGGGGAGGTAATAATTTAGTCCTGTTATAGGCCAGCGGTAAATCACTACCCTTTCCTTCCCACGGGGAGTAGGTGATTGTGATTCAGAGATGCGTCTCTGAGTCAGGTGGCCTCCCGGGGCTCATCGTGGGATGTTCGCTCCTGGTTTAGTGTGCAGCAATGCAAAAGAGTTGATGCTCGCCAAAACATTCCTAATTGCATCCAGTTTGAGAAGAAGGTATAAGGAACTGCTTTGCCTTTTGGTTCCTTCTAACCAGTGTCCCATCAGCCCTTCCGTGATAAAGAAAGGTTTAACATCCTGAAGTTGAAATTTTACATCTGCTCTTTTGAATTGCTTGTTTTGTGAAGTATGTATTATAACTACAAGAAGGACATTGAGGTGCTGGAGCGTGCCCAGAGAAGGGCAACGAAGCTGGTGAAGGGCCGGGAGCACAAGTCTGATGAGGAGCGGCTGAGGGAACTGGGGCTGGTTAGCCTGGAGAAGAGGAGGCTGAGGGAAGACCTCATCGCGCTCTACAACTACCTGAAAGGAGGTTGTAGCGGGGTGGGGGTTGGTCTCTTCTCCCAAGTAACTAGCGATAGGACGAGAGAAAATGGCCTCAGGTTGTGCCAAGGGAGGTTTAGACTGGACATTAGGAAAAACTTCTTTACTGAAAGAGTGGTCAGGCCTTGGAACAGGCTGCCCAGGGAAGTGGTGGAGTCGCCATCCCTGGAGGTATTTAAAAGACGTGTAGATGAGGCGCTTAGGGACACGGTTTAGTGGGCATGGGGGTGTTGGGTTGACGGTTCGGCTTGATGATCTTAGAGGTCTTTTCCAACCTTAATGATTTTATGATTCTATAATGCATAGGAATTTAATCATAGTAAAGACTGTGCGCCTGCAGAGATGTCATAAGTGTCTTCTCACGCCTGCATTTCAAAAGGCAGCACTACTACAGATAAAGGAGGAATCTGAAATAGTTTAGGTAGTAGGAATTTTCTGGCAAATGACTTTCCAAAGGAAAATATCTTTCTTCCCAAATCTGAAAATGCCCATCATGAAAAATGTCAGCTTAATGCAAATTAATGTGGAAAAGAGAACTAGAAGTTTTCTCTGGTGTATCCCTGAAGGCTCTTCTGAAGGACCATAATGTTACTGTCACTGCCTGTCTGCTGGAGGGAAGGGAATGTGCAAGAATTTTTCTCCAGGGCAGCAATTTCAGCCATGCTTAGATGGAGTTTTTATCTTTTTCTGGAAACTCTTACAGGGGAGTACAGGGAATTATGTTTGTTTATAGTTTAGGGTGATTTTTTTAATTAACTTTTTTTTTAAGTAAAAGGAATCTCTATTTTCCGGCCAGCTAAGCACCCTGGCCAAAACAGAAAAGTCTGGTCAACAGCTTTGTTCTGAATGTGTCATTGTGTTACCCCTGGCTTTCCAAATTCTTTTTCCTAGTATAAGAGTGAATGTTCAAGCACAAGCAGAAATGCCATGGTTGTAGTACTGCAGCAGGAGCCTGCTGTGTGTGAAGAACTGTGTCCTCTGCACATTGCTTTTTGATTAGGGTTATTTCTTGACACAATTTATTTCTGAGGTTCTTAAAAAAGATAATGACATACTCTTGTTTCTGACCACTTCTGCTCCAAGACTAGCAAACATGCAGGAATGAGATGACATATTTAAAATCCACCCAAATATCCAAGAAATTTCTTCTTTCTCCTTTACTGGGCCCAGTTATTCACTAAGTGTTCCTAGACAGTCAGCGCCTGTCTCACTCGAAGGGGACAACAATACTATTTCTTTTAAGTATATCACTAGTGAACACTTGACTAGCTAAAATGAAAGTGTACTCAAAAACCTTCCTGAGGCAGGAGTGAAAGCAAATGAAAGAATAGGAAAGATTCATGATTTTGATATATCTTAACAGTAAGTGACTCAGACCCCTATAACGTACCTTTTATTCCGTTCTTTTGTGCACTCATGTCATGACAGATCCTCATGTCTTGTTCTCTCTGTAAAGCGGCTGTGGTACTTGTGAAAAGACTGTCATCAGTGCTGGAGAGAGAAATGCTGCGTGAAAAGTGGCAGTGGAAGTTTTCCTGCTCCACAAGTGTCCTTGCCTTGATTTTTTAGGAGCCGCTAGTAAAAGTAGTACCTCAGCTATTACAGCCGTTCAAACAAAACTGACTATAAATATCTCTGCCAGCTCCAAGTATAGTGTAGTTTTTCACTGGAAGTGTTTGTTCAACTGGCATCTCCTGACCGTCCCCAAGCATTGTTGAGTAATGTCTCTGCAGAGGAAGGGCTGTTCTCCAGAGAAACACTTGCCCACAGAACTGGAAATCTAGTGTCTCTTCCCATCACTCTTAAAGACTCTTGGTGAGAATTATGGTCACCCTCATCTCCTAGTGTTTCAAAAAGGATGGCTTGCACCTCTGAAATGATCTAATCGTTGATGGAGTAACTGTACTGTTGGCTATTGCTGGTGTTGATGTGGGGAACTGGTGGTGGTCCCACCGCTGTGTTGTTGCAGGACTGCTGATTTCCCAAGTGATTGCACGGGGGATCCGTGCAAACCCCTTGCAGACGATTTGTTGGATGTTTCCAACTTTCCTTACCCAAATGCGGGGGATCCGTGCAACCCCCTTGCAGACGATTTGTTGGATGTTTCCAACTTTCCTTACCCAAAGAAATTCTTTTTACCCTCTTCTTCTGTTACCTGTGAGTGAATCCTGTAATTCTAATCTTAAAATCCAGGTTGAACATTAGACTAAAATTTCATGGTAATGTAATTGTTTCATATGAGATCATTCCACTTCATAAAAGGTGCCTTCTGATGGTCTGGAAATATTGTTATAAACCAGAAAGACCCCAGAAACACTAATGCATCACCATCTCTAGAATTATGTTATCTAAAAAATACTTGAAATGCCTTTCTGCTGTGCACTGTGTCCAGAATCAAAATGAGGAAAGACAAATTTTTAAGATAAATTGGTTTGTGAAAAATTTATGTGCACTTTACTAGTGCAGGCAGGATGTAATCTGTTTTGTATTGAATCTGCTTGAAAAAAAACCCACAATGATAATGAGATTTTTTTAAAGGCACTTTTAAATTCATGCTGGCAAAAGACAAACAGTCATGACTTTTAATTTCTATAAACTTAACAACTGGGGACAAAATAAAACATTATTAACTTAAGGGGTGTAAGGAAGTTACTTCTGTTTCAAGGACGAAATAAGTTATTCTATTCTCAGTGTTATTCATCGAAGCTGTCTGTCCGGTTTTTCCGCTGGTACAACCAGCGGAACTGTACTGTACTACTAACTAGTACTGTAGGAGTAGTAGAGAGTAGTAGAGAGAAGAGGGACTGCAAACATCTCCTGTGATGTCTGTGTTCCCTATCCTTGGTAATGCCTGTAAAAACATTGGTTATGAAGGAACTATGCTTCAGGGGCAAGTTGCTCTGCTACTAAATGGGATATTCCTCATATTCAAAACGTAAAATGTATTACCAAATAGTGAGGAGCTTCTTAACCTCATTTTATGGTTTGGAAAAATATTATTTGTCTCTTCTATCACGACAGCCATTAATGATAAAGACGTTTGTCCTTGTCAAACTGAGTTCTTACACTAATTTTAATTGCATTAAGTACAATTTACTGTTATCAGAAGATAAATAACAGTTATTTTTCTTTATCACTGTATGTCTTATATTACGACTAAGAAGTAATCTGTTTGGCGTTTTTTTTTTTTCATTTTGATTATAAATTTATTGGTAATTCAAAGGCCAACCACAGTTTCTTGGTATTTTTATATGCCTGCTGTTTCTTTTGCCTGTTGAATTCAATTCCATTTATTTTAGTGATTTATTTTTTACTGTGAATATCTTTGCCACCTGCAGATTCCTCCTGTATTTTTCCAGACTTCACCATAGAAGAAGTTGTAGAGTATATTGTGTTAATAGTAAACCACAAGTTCATGTTTACATACCGAGGGGTTTCCCTTGAGTCCCAAGTCTTTACTAACTGATTTGTCATAGAGGTGAAGGGCACAACCTCTGTGTTTACAAAATCAATAGCAATTGCCATTTCCATTAAACAGCCTTGGCTGAAGTTGTTCTATCTTGCATATTACACTGCTGTCAGTACATGCTTTCGTTTGCTCGTGGCCCAAAGCTAAAAATGGGGACAGACCAAAAGAAGCAGTTTTTTTTCTCAAATAAGCATATCCTCTCTGTAGAATTGGGAAGAACTGATCTTAAAATGGCTTGAGCAAAGAGGGAATACAGGAAAACTAGTGTGAGTAAATGTTATAAAAGGGTGTACTTACACATACTTAGCTAAACCAAAACAGTGGAACAAAGTATAGTTTGACCTAGTGTAGAAAAAATGAGCAGAAGTGCCAAAAACAAAAGAAAGATCTTGAAGAACAACCAGTGTTTGAAATAACTGTAGGTGGAGTAGCAGCAAAGAGCCACGTGCCAGTTTAGGAGCAAATGTATTGCTGTCATTTTTTAGTTACCAAATTGTGGCTTCCCCCAAGGGCTGACTTGGGCTACAGCCCTTTATTGGTACCCACGCTGCTGTCCTTTTTCATTACTTCTGATCATCAAGACATGTTTTGTTGCTGCTTACCTTTGAAGTGCCGGAATGCACACGAGTGCACCAGCATGATGGTGTCATTACAAAATGATCTTACATCGCTGTAAATTCTGGGGAGAAAGTGGGCTGAAGCCAACCATAAATACTCCTGAAGTCAGCATGTGAAACTACAAAACACATCTTTCATGATTTTGGGTTGGCACATCCCAGTTGGCACTAACCATTTCCTCTAGGTAAGAGTGTCATTTAAAAGAGATTAAACTGCACATGACAAGGATAAACTCCCCTTCTCCTCCCAGGGTGCTACTCAAAGTTTACCTGCTTAACACCAGTGTTAGTACCCTCTTCTCTCACTGTAACATCAACTTGATTAGACCCTGAGGTCTCCATGGTAGGACTAGAGAGGTGCTCGCTGGGTGGGGCACCATCAGCAGTGCTCCTCAGGACTGTGCCGGAGCACCGAGGCTGCGGGAGCCCAGTCCACGCGTGCTTGTCTAGAGCATCCAACACCCAGTTAATGACAGGAAAAGATTCGTCCCCCACGGCAGTGCTAAATTCGCAGCAACCACAGTGGTGTGGAAGCGGGCTAGGGGAAAATTTGCTAGCCTTGCTTGTGTTTTATCATATTTCTGCCTGCGGGAGAGCCACCTTGCTATTGCTAGGTCTTATGCACTCTCCAGTGTATTTCAAATACTCTGCCTTTAAATACTGACCACCAGCAGAATGATGCCAGTGCTGAATGCTGTACTCACAGACAGAATAATCTTAGGGAAGACGCATTTCTGTCAAACTTATTAAAGGGACATCTGATAGCAGTGTTTCAGTTAAGGCTTATTAAACACTCTCCATTTTATCCTCCATTTTCAGGGATTTATAATTTTGCTATAAAAATTCACTCAACCTTGAAACTTGGCATCCATGGTTTCATTCCAGAAGATATTTTTAAAGATACAAAAGCAGAAATATCCCTATTCTGGCAGTGGCTTAAATGGATATTATCTTTCAATCCTGCTGCACAGCACATTGGAAAGTTGAAAAAACTGCTAAAAATTACTGCTAAAGGAAAAAAAAAAAAAGAGCCTTTGCAGAAATATAGCTTGGATTATCCATTGAAATCTTGATCTGTTGAATGTGATCTGGTACATTTTTGAGGGTGGTTGTTCGGTTTCAGAGAGAGCTGCTGAGATGCAGGTCCCTCTGCACTGTACTTCTTGCAGGGGCTGGCGCCACATGCTCTTTCTTAGAAGGGCCCATGCCCCCTGATGGAAGGGCCTTTATAGGGAGGGAGGATGCCCAAGCACAGGCAGTCCTGAAAGCAGGGTCAACTAACAATTTTAGCAAGTGAGCTTTAGCTTTGAGGGATGGGAGGTCCTGTATTACATGAATGCCTGGGAGTTTTCTAAGATTGGCAATGGGAAGAGTTGCACTGAGTTTGAGTGCTCTAGAGAATTACTGGAAAAAACTTTCTAATTGTTAAGTCTTGGAACAAATTGCTTAGGGTCATTGTAGGGTCTCCGTCATCAGACCTCAAACTGTACAGGCTAGGCTAGGCATGTGTCAGTAATATCTCGGGTACAGTTAATTCTGCCTTAGGGCAGAGGGAGATATGGACTCTTTCACATGCCTTCTGGCCCATTTTTTCACTATTTTTCATCATAAAATTTGCTATATACTTTGTCATTGGTGCTGCTTATTCCTCTCCCCATTTCACCAGGTGAGGGCTTTACGGTTGTCTTAAGTGGGTCCTTATTTGTTAATGCGGAGCAGAGTTTTGTTCTCCGTAGAGGTCTCCATTTTCCTGTGCTTTTTACCTAACACATCTGAGTGTGGTGTCTTCTTGATTTCATTGGCATTTAAACTGCTTGACATCTTTAGCCCTCAAGGATGCCCTGAGCTGTAAAGGCTCCTTGCTGAAACTGCTGTTCTGGAGTTATAGGTGATGCACGATTGGTTGGCTGTTTCATGCGCTAAAGAAATCAAGCAGCGTGTAGCTTCTCCCATTAAAAATTAACGCTCTGCAGTAGGCAGTAAAGACCTTAAATGCTTTGTTGTTAAGGAGCAAATAATGGAAAAAACCACCACCTTTTTGTGAAAGAATGAAGGATGCTTCAAGTTAGGAGCTTTCTTTTGTTACGTGCCTATCACTGCCTTGAATCTGATGACTGGAGAACTACGTCTGGGAATGCGTGATCGTGCGTGTGGGTTGCTCGGATGTTATTCCACTGTTGATAATCACACTGCTTCTACCTGAAATGGGCAATGTGTGTATGCAATATGTTAAGAGATGGATAAGTACCTATGTGATTTGATAGTACTTTGGGTATCCTTTCATATACTTTGTGTGCATGCAAAGCTTCACATGGCTGCAGATGGCTAATTTGAAAAGAAGCCTGTGGAAAATTTGGCATAGAGTGCATTCGCTAATGCAAATAACAATAATTCATGTGGAAAGAGAGAAAGGATCATTTAAAACGGAGCACTGACTCCAAAACTTCCCAGACATTTGTGAATCTCCTGGGTTAAGAGGCTAAGCTTGTGGTGGGAGAACTGGGGATTTGGTAATCGTTTGGGGTTATGTGAAGATGAATTGTAGGATGTCAATGTTCATGTCTATTTTACACACTCAGTCTGCAGTGGGAGATTTGCCTGGTGCATGGGGTTCTGTTGCCCTGTTGTAGCTGTCTCAAGCTGTTCTTCACTCCGCAAAACAGCGATGACTTGGTGCCTGAGATGTCTGTAGAGTGGAATGCAGTGATTAGAGCAGACCTGTGGAAAGCAGGCACATTTCCTCTGTCTGCCTGAAATGGCATAATGTTTTTGGCAAGGACCACAGTGAAAGAAATGAAAGGGGGCATTCTGTCCAGCCAACTGTCACTGCTCTTGTCCACCTCCCCTATGCCTATCTGGTACATCATCCCTCTTTCAATTGCACCATCTAAATGCTAAATAGCAGGGCTGCTGCATGTCGGTAACTATGCAGCACTCTCTTATTACGCTCCATGCTGCTATCAGATGAGAAAGAAAAATAGTTGCTAAGTAATTGAAGATTCAGGACTGCCATGCAAATAAGAGGAAAAAATATAATGTTGTAGGAATGAAGTGTTTGTCTGGAGAAGCTCTCTAGAGTAATGTAAAATGAAGTCTATCTATTTAACAGGGTTGCAGCAGAGGGGTCCTTCAGCTCATCTGGGATGTGACAGGGGCTTTTCTGGGTATAAAAGCTGGTACTCTCAGTCTCTGTCTAATTGGGAATAATGGCAGTAAACTAGTGGTATAATAAAGACTAGTTAGAATAAATGCTACTAATGACAGTAACACGTGTTAACATTGATATGATGATTGCTGGGCATTGGTGGGTAATTGCTAGTTTTAATTTTAATTTCACAAAAGAAATTATCTATTGTCAACCACCCCCTTGTCCAGTACAATGCAAAGATAGCTAAGACAGACACCTGTATTCAGACTCCCCTGGTTGCTTTACCCGTGTTGCACTGTGCTCCTCTTTAAAGTGTGTCCACAGCCTCCAATGCACATCCTTTCTGGAAAGAAAAGAGCAATGTCACTTTGAGACAGATCCACAGGGTTTAGACCAACTTTCCATTTCCTCAGTTAATTACCAACATAATCTCTAGATAATCTCTTCTCAAGTCTATGAAGATTGGCTGCCTTTGAATTCAGAGGACACTTGGTCTTTTTGGATCGTAGCCATAGATTACACTTCTTCGGAGTGGAGATAGCTGTACTTTCCCCGCTGTTGATTGAAACATGCCGCTGAACACTTCTGAAGTTGGATAACCCCTCCAGAAATGGAAACAATTGCTGGCCTCCCTGTGTCCTCCCAGCTCAGAGGTGCCAAATCCCATTAGAACTCATTTCTGTGCAGACAGTCAATCATAGCCTTGTTGTTCAATGTGTAAGAGGATTTTCCAGTTATGCTAGGAATGCTGTGTCAATAGGAAATCCCACATTATGGAAGAGATATATCCACCAAATTTGCAAAATTGTGTCCGTAATTGTATTGCTATGCATTGCTATTGCATAACCCTAAAGAGGGCAATTTTATAACTTGTTTTCTTAACTACCCTCATCATGACTGAGTTCTTGCATCTCCCGTGAAAGGAGAGATCTCCCATCTGCAGGAGACGTACCACCGTCATTTGCACACCTCTGCTGTCTTCAGTCCCAGGCATTTTGGCATGCTCTGCAGAGAGCGTCGGCCTACTAAAACCCCCACAAGGTTTGCCTGATGTCACCTCTGGGAGCTTTGCAGAAGATCAGAGAACTTTCAGAGGAAAATTAAACATTTTCCTGGGGGACGGGGCAAATTTATTTATATGAACAAATTTAGCATATCCTACATGCTTTCCTTCTGTACCACCCACATCACCTCTCCAATTCTGTGCAGGTATAGATTATCTAAGGAGCCATTTGCCTACTGCATGTGTATGGCTGGGAGTGTGGACTCTCAGGAACCAACTTGGTTTCTTGTGAACCACTTAAAACATTTAAGCTTGTGCTAGGCTGTCCCTCAGTAACTTCTAAGACCGTTCCTGGCCCTGCCCTTCTGGCTATGCACTTCTGATCTTCATGGGCTCACTAAAAAGTGCTAGGATCTGACAGCATAAGTCCATTTTGTGTCACTGTTGGAGAATAAAAATACTAATTTTTTAAAAACATTTAGTAATTTATGAGACAGCAAGAGAATCAAATGCTTAATATATGCTTTCCTGTAGGGCAAAAAATTTAAATTAAATTTTGCTTTTGAATGGGCCTTACACTTCCAAACTATTTCACATCAAAAAATTGCAGATCCCTGCATAGTCATGTTGGTGGGGTTTGTCCCTGTTTTAAGATCGGGACTCTAGCAGCAAGTCAGTCATTTAATTTGCTAATGTTTATTTACAAACTAAACCCTACCCATATCTGAATGTAACTCAGTAAATGTGTCTGTGGTTTCAACACAAGATATGACCCATCATTCAGACATCCATACAGTAATTTCCCATGAGCTCAAAGGAGAAATCATTCCATCTCCCAGTGGACATCCAGCACCATTTTCTATTGTACTTGGAATTTCTTCGCTTGTGAGTATTGCATTTCTCCCCCACCCCAGACACACACAATCATTCCAGTTTCTGTTAACAAGTTTTTGATCAGGTTTTCTTTATACACTCAGCTTTTGAAAGCTCACCATTGGGGGGGGTAAATTTCCCTTTCATCTTCATGTAGCCTTCTCCTCCCCTTTTTCTCTGAAAACATCTGAAATTGGTAAGGAAGAAAGTTGCAGTGCAACAATTTGCTTGCTTAGTTTGAAATTGTAAATCCCTTTTTTTAAAACTCTCCCTACAGTGAAAAAGAAGGAAAAAAAAACCCACAACAGTTCTTTTTTTTATCTTGTTGACATTGAAATCTGGAATTTCTACTTATGAAGAATAAGACAGCTCTTTCATTCACCAACTGTATGTGTTTTTACAAATGTCAGGCTTAGTTTTGAGTGAACGAATGCATGCAAATATAACTGCATACTTAAACATAGTGCCATAAGGGCATCTGAAAAGACAGAGTTGGGGTTGACACTCTCTGGGTGGAGGGAGTGGTGCAAGATTTGCTTCTGCCCCATCTAGGTCTGATATTTTGAATGTTATCTGCAAAATACAACAGCTGAAGAGTTTGCTAATCAAATCCTGCTCTCTACCAAAGTACTGAAGATGTTACTATGGCTAAAATGTTTATGGCTATATGAAATGTAGAGAAGTGGGTGAGAAATAGCTTTTAGAGAATGACAGTGATTTTGGTTTAAGATGTAGGAAACTTGGACTTGGCTTTCTATCATGAAATAAATAGAAAATGGGCTTAAATGCAGCCTTGGAAGCCACTGACCTAACAGCCAGCAACAAGTGTGTTATGAAATGTTGGAAAGGTTGACTCTGCACGCTGCCATGGGATGGAGCCATCACCCCTCAGCCATGTCCAGCCCCAGCTCACTCTTGCCACGCAGCTCTGGTTTCAGCTTGGCCAGTGCCTTGGCAGAGACTGCTCCAGGATGACTTTCCTGTACAAAATGCTTAGAAAAACTATAAACAGCTAAGCTGCCCTTTGCTCCTGTCCCCTCTTCCCCGCCACTGCCACGGAACATCAATTATCTGCAGGTTGGGAGAGTCTATATGAGACGCTGTTTCAGTAACTTGCTGCCAGTAGTACCATATTTGCTCTCTTCTCCTGCCATGCTCTTTATTTTCCTAAGGCCATGAACAGCATCCAAAAATCCTGTGAGCTGGATCTATTCTATTAAGGACTATTCTTTCTGAGTCCAGAAAGAATAAAGGCTGTAGCAAGGAAAGGGCTTTCAACTCAGCTCAGGTAGATGAGCTCTACTGGCATTGGTGCAGCCACGTAAAATGCCACCAGATAAAACCCTAATCTAGAGCAAGGTGTAAAGCCAGATGTTTCAGACAGGGATGTCAGCTGCCTTTTTGTTTTCTGAAATGAGGACTGTGAGTAATCTTGAGGTTGCCGTCTCATGAGAGTGTCATGAGTGGATTTAAGTAGGATTTTTGAAAGCAGTGAGTGTGTATGAAGGTATTAAAAAAAAAAACAAAAACAAAACAAAAAACCAAAAAAAACCACCAAAAAACAAAAACCAAAAATCATTATTTCATGTGTTGAGCTTGTTGAATGTAAAACCTCCCTGCTTCTATCTGGTTTGCTACACAAATCACAGTTTAAAATAGAGTGTATGTTTTACATCTACATATGCATGTGTGTGTACACTGAATGCTTTAAAATATATGAATTATCTCCATTTGGTGGTTAATAAATTCTTAAGGGACGAAGGACCCTCCTGAATTTCCAGACCAAACATAATCAGTTCCTGTAATATTATAAGGTGAGCCAGATCCTAGCTGATGTAAACTGGTATAGCCTCAATGAAACCAAAAGAGCAGTTCAGATCAGAATCAACTGAGAATTCAGCCTTTTTAACAAGCTTCAGAAAGAAACAGTTTATCCGTTTTACTGTTAGAATATTTATTGTGGCAAGATATTTTCAGGCAGCAAAAATAAGCAGCTCCCAAACTTGCTAAAAATATAGAAAAGATTTGAGCACTGCTAAAAGGTGTTATTTTTACTGAATGTGGTTTATTACTTGCATAATTGGCATAAAAGAGAAAGCAGTTCATGATAATGGTATTGTTCATACTTCTGCAATTAAGATTGTATCAGTATTTCAAGGGCATAATACCCAGTTAGAAAAATGCATGCAATTATAGCATTAATTCCTTGAGAAGTAGATCTTTAGCCAATTTTTACAGGGAAGACACTGCTTTGGTTAGTGACCAGATAGAGGAGTCCAAAGAAAATGATTCTGGGTTTCAGCATGGCATCAGGTGTTTTGCATTCCTCACATAATTAAAGCCTAATGTGGAAGTGGTGCCTTAACGGACTTAACTAGCAGAAATGCAAATATTAGACCGACTTAGTATGTCCCACTTTTACAATGTATTAATTGCTGTAAATATGCAAAGGTATGCAATTAAAAGAGCAAATGAGTATTTCTAATTAGGATGGAATGGTAGCACATTTCATCAAAGTAGGACACAGTGTGCTACTTAGCTGTGTATATGTTTTTGCCAATTAGTCAACAAGGAATTCTCGTGTGAACAATTGAGCCTTATATAATTGGAAAACAAGCACTGAAGCACCAAAGTCCAAAAACAACATTTATATTACCCTGTAACACAACAGGGTACTTTTGGCCTTCTTTGCATCTGGGGAAAAGGATAATTCATTGACAAAACCTGCGCCTGCGTGGGGGAACGTGGCTTCCTCCTCGCTGTCTGCGCTGCAGCGTGCCGATGGGGCCGCCCAGCAGAGACGTGGGGAGAGTCCTACTTACCGTCAGACAGAGCGGTGCACGTGGGACCGGGAAACCAGGTCCCTGAGCAGCCCCGGGGCAGAGCTGCTTTGTAACCCCTTGCATTTCTTCATTCGGATGTGTCTTTCAGCGTGCCGAGCACCATGGCAAGTGCCCACAGTACTTCGCCGTGTAGCATTGAGGATCGGAGCCCGGCTTTCCTGGCAGTCCCAGCAGCGTGTTACAACTACCTTATTCTCAGTGGCAGAATACCACACAAACATGTTACCAGCACTTTCCTAGAATGCATTTAGGAACAGGTCTAAGCTGGAAATACAATGGAAATATAACTCTTGGCTAGTATAATTTTGATCTGATTTCCTCCATAGAATTGCATCTTTGTGGATGCATGTGTGGGAGAAGGGCAATTCCACGAGGCGGCCGTGCGTGGGATGTGCCAGGGCTGCACGGCTGCTTGGACCGTGGCAAGCGACCTGCTGGAAGGCTGGGGTAGCCCAGCACCATGCCAGAGGCACAGCCCTCAGCCACAGGTACCAAATTCGTATGCTGAGCCTCACGTAGCAGGGAAGCAAACCAATTTTTTCTGCAGTCAAGAACATCCCGGTGAATACCCACGTGTTGGACGAGGGGATGCTCAGAGGAGGTGGAGTTTCTATTAGTTGACCCTAGGCTGCACACGCGCTCCCATGGGAGGATTTGTGTTTGGTGATTTAGCAAATGAACAGTTTGGAAATTTTAAAACTAAATCCCTTGGGTTTTTCTGAGGTGAGGGGAATAGGATTAGAGGGGGAATAATTTCTGTTCCTTGACTAACGTCTTTGGGGGAGGCTATGTGGAAAAGGGTGCTACTGAAACGAATTGGAGCCACAAATATATCAGTCAAGATGCCAGTTCTGACCCGGACTGACATGGGGTTTGCAGGAACAAGAGTTTAGTCTGCCTGTTGTGGGGAGCTAAAAATCTGAAACTGCTTTGAAAAGCCCTTGAAGGGGTAACAGAGCATGAGAAAGACGGGGAGAGGCACGGGAGAGCACATGGCAAAGACCCCAACCCAGGAGCTCACGGGAGCTGCTCAGAACAAGAATGCACCTCCAGTCTTTGTAATGTTTTGCTGGGTTTTGGGCTGTTCTGCCCTTGCTTTTGGATAAAGTTTGGATAATGTTTGTGAGAATTTTGGATCTGTGTTATGGATTCAGTAAGTTTTTAGGGGGTTCATTTGGGGGAAGGAAAAGCCATTTCTCCTTTGTATAATAATACAAATGCACTTAGATACAGGCTATACTTAAAGAACTGACTGACAGCCTCTGTGACAGACGAAATAGAACATTCTGGGGTTGCAGAATAAAATAATATAATTCATACTGTAGCGGGCAGCCTCCTGCCCTGAGCCCTGACCCTTCAGCAGATATTCTTCCCATAACCTCCTGAAATATTCCCAGAGCCTCTTTCATGGTGAAAGGTAGCTTGCTTAGTGCTTCTCCTATGCTCGGAAGGCACTGGTCTGTAGCTATAAATAATTACTGACTACTCACGCTGCCTAGCACAAAGTTCAGATTTGAACTTTCATTCAGACACTTCTGTGCCTGTTCGTGCTTGCTGTACGTGGTAAAAGTTGTATTTTCTACATCCACCCCATTCGCTCCAAGTTAAAGTGATTCTGTCATCTGGTTGAGATGCTCAGACAGGGAATTAAGTTGGGGGCTTTTTTGGTGGGTTGTTTTTTTTTCTTTCGAAGAAGAAGAAAAGAAGAATTTTCCTGAGGAAAGTTTCTAAAACCTGGTTCTTTCCAAAAGAGAGGAGTTAGTCACCTAACTCCAGGTCATCGGCATGTGAGTGTTTAATTCCCTTGTGCTCTGTCGTGAACCGCCCCAGCCAAAAGACTGAGGTGTGTCCTATAAGTGCCTTTCACAGCTTTCGTCAGGAACTAGGGATATCCCTTGGCACCCAAGTGAGGCAGGGGCGGGGATGAGCAGATGAAGGGGGGGAACATCTACAGGTCTCTCAGTCCTGAAAGCCTCCGGGTCCTGGCAGCTGCCCCAAGGTAGGACATCGCCCTTTGTGCCATCTTTGCAGAGGCCAAGCCTGCGGTGGCCCAGCCATGAGGGATAGGGATCCTCTCTGCTGGGCTTAGCTGGAAGAAGAGTCCCTCTGGGCTGGTCTCCATCGAGGGTGCACTAACCGATGGCACTTGTGTAAAAGCCTTTATACACGCCCATGGGACTGCACCTCTGTTCCCTTTTAAAAGACCAATTATATACGGTAACGGCAACAAACACCTCTTGCGTCATGGCCGAGTCGGATGTGTTGACAGCTGCACTCGGAGGTGATGCTCCGGCAGAGTGAACCGTCTTCTCCAGCTTTCAACAAACCTCAAGGCATTTTGCATCTGGTTATTTGCACGCTGCTATTTTGACAGACCTCCTACCCAAAATGCTTTGCATCACTCAAGCTTGCCAGATATTGAGCTTCGTATTTTGAGTGAGGGTAGCTTTCCTGATGTATTGAAGGTGTTTAGTACTTTCATTTGACCTTAGCTTTAACTTGCTCATATTTGTCACTGGAAAGAAAGGTGATTAGGAAGATATATGGCACTCTATACAGATTGCAGACAGCGGATATGCAGCACTGTCAGAGTGGGCAATTGCTGATAGAACTGTTTCAAGTTTGGATCTTGAGCTCACATCTCTGTTAGCTCTATTTGAATATCTTCTAGCACAATTTCAATATTTACTTCATGCAGAATAGAGAGCATCTGGGATTTATGCGGCTGCTCACAGGAGTAAAGAAAAAAAAAGAAGTGATTCTGGGGCCTTGCCTACAGAAGCTTCAACTTTCTGTGCAAAGCTAAATGGTGTTTGGCAGTGCTATAGTAGAAAATCAGAATGAAAATGGTATAAAAGCTCCTGTTAGTACCAAAAGAACTTGTATTTCTGCAGAATTTGGCATAGCAACATCATGCATTCCCAGAACTCTCCCTAAGTATTCAGAAATAATGAAGTGAAAACAAATTGGGTTTGTGGAGTACGTTATACGTGCCAGCAGGCTTGTTTGTGTGTGTCTGAGATAAATGTGCGTGTGCCTATGTGTATGTGGGGTAATTGTTATCTGCTAAGTGGTGTGTGATCCCCCTCCCTCCACGAATTTACATCACCGCTGTATGCTGTGAATAACAACAAAGTATTGGGTACTACCATTTATACGTCTAGACTCAGTTTCCATGTAAAGAGGCTAATACTAGCTAAGAATTAAGTGCTCTTCTCTTCCTGCTTCTTTTGAGGCGTTTGGGAATGTTTTTAATCCCTTTTGTCTTAATTGCCGTTGTCCCTGCTTCATCCTCTCCCTTGATGCCACTTAGTCCTTGTTGAGCTGAAGAAATGGCTTTTACCCAATGTTCTGTAACTATTGAGATCTTTGATTATAAAAGGTACATGCTGTTTCTGCTGCCTTCTGTAACTGTAATTTGCACAGGGAAGTAATGGTGAAAGTTGCATTGTCAGGGTGGCCGGAGCCTTAGGAAACCCACTGACATGAAAGTGCTGCTCTGCTTTGCACTGGGTGAGGATCTGTGTCCCTTCTGTCCCCCCAAAGGTGGTTATATTTGTCCACAAAACAGGGATTCCCTACAGTGTCAGGGCTTTATTGTTCCGGAGAAAGTCAGCTGAATTTCAGGACTGAACAGTATCTTCCCAGATGTTTGATGCTGTGATAATATACGCTCTGTTGACAGCCTGCATCAGAGCCGAAGCTTTGCACTCGGTATATTAAGAGCCTAATGTGCTGCAGTAATTGCACAGCAATTCCACTCTTGCGCTGCTTTTCTTTATTCCATGAATCCTGATTCCTTACTTAGTCCAGAAGAAAATTATTAGCATTAGGCTATGCCTGGGCCAGCTAACCTGTGTGAGGTAAAGTCGCTCAATGCGAGAGTCCTTGCAAGAAGCCACAGCACCTTGCTGCTAACTCCGAACTGCTGGTATTGTGAATTTCCAAATTCTGCTATCTACCCCATCTCCGGTACGCGTCGTGAGTCAAACTTCAAGGTACCACATGACTGAAGTTTTCTCTACTTGTTTTCCTTTTCAATCCTATAAATTTTTCTAAGTAAATTTTGGCTTGTATGTGAAATGTTTTTACAGCTGCGTAGTATTCTTTATATCTGGAATTCCTGTGTGTCTTACTGGCATGTGTCACAGCCAGGGGCACTGCAGGTATGCAGTAAGTCACACTAGCCCTTTAAATGTTGACAATGCGGTGTATGCACTGTATATTTATTGCTAACCCATAAAGCAAGTCCTGGACTTCAGAGAATATTAGGATTTACTTTGCATGTCTGGAAAGTCAGTCGTGTATGAAAGTGTTAGATCTACTGCACGTGCACAGAGCGCCTTTGCTGTACATACACATTAGTAGTGATGTTTCCCAGGGGCATCTGTGCATATGCAAGACATGCATAGGGTAATGGTCGCAGAGCAGGATACTTGGTCTTCCAGGAAAGCTTGCTTGGAGCATATGGCTCGTGGCTCCATAATGTGGGGGACCCCATGCTGGCCCCTCTTTCAGCGTGGTCTTTCCTGAAGGAAGACCAGCCATGTCTGAAAATGGACTGATCACCAGGAGGTGATAAGATGTTCATTGCTGGGGGAAAAAAAAAAAGAGAAATAGTGTGTAATTTATTGAGAAAAAGTGTATAATCACAAAGGAAAACTACCTCTGCTCTGGAGTTTTTATAAATGCATCATTATACTTGGAGTTATCTAACATTTCTGTAATTGCTACACCAGTGTGGATCATATTGCAGTAGAGTAATTCTTCATGTGTAGGTGCATATAATACAGAGCGATGGTTTTATTAATGTCAAAGGAACACCGAAAGTCTAAACTATATCTAAGCACTGGCATACATCAGTTGAGTGTTGTCCCTTCCACATTGTCCTCTCTCCTGCTTTCCTAATAACTCTGACACATCCTTTTTTTCTTGACACATTTCTCCATAAGCATAGTGGTAAGTTGTACCTCCCTACATGAATCTTGGTTTGTACAGACTTCCATACTTGGATTTCAACATTAATTTTATTTTAAGATAGTTACAGGTTGTCACTGTGCCTACTCTAGGTATATTATTTCCATATCATTTTTGCATGGATGTGGTGGTATTTATTCATACACAAATAAAGCCAATAAAGCACATATCTAGTGCATATTTTATTACTAATGTAACATTTACAGCACTTTATTGTTAATATAAAATAATGGTACACATATAAAAAGCAAATCTTTCAGCATAAATCACTCCAAATGTTCAGCCAGCATGACCATCGCATATAATGTTTCCATCTATCAATCAATATGTCAACATGCCTTGATGCATCACATGTAAATTATCATCTAAGGTATCTTTAACTCCTCAAAATGTCATCCATTGAACTGAGCTCATTCAAGTTCACCTTTTAACTTTTTCCCCGAGATGTCCACTGTCCATCAAATATGTGAAGGAGGTCAGAGGTTAATGATTCTTAATTGGACTTCGTTATGTGGTAATATAGCACCTCCAGTGCCTAATTATGCCCCGGTACTGAAGAGCAATGTCATAATGTAAGGATGTAATGAACTAGAACCCATACATTATCATGCATTGTGGCACTTCGTGACTTGTTATGGTTCTCTGCATTGTCTCCAGTGAGGTGTAAAGCTTGGTGCATACTAATACAGTCAAATTTCAATTTTGAGAAGTATTTTAAACACATTTGTAAGTATGAAGACTTCTGATGGATTGAATGATACTGTAAGGCAAGCCCAGTGCTATATAACTTCTATCATTACTATAATCTGTTGTTCATCATTGCCTGTGTTGCTAGAGGAGAAATTGTATTCCTTTGCTACAGGTAGGGCAAGTCAAACTGAAAAAAAATCCTTCACTCCCAAATTTTATGCTGCTAATTTGCCATGTATTAATTTTCACGTATCATTTGAGAACAAACAAAGAATTAAAGCCATTCATTCGGTAACAAAACTATTTTATTTGGAGTTATAATTAGGCTATATTATTTTCAGTTTCACTTTGGAGGATTGGAGGCCATGAGCAGAAAAAGATTGTACTACAGTTTCATATGTCAAAAAGTCTGCTTATACACCAGCTTTTAGCAACGAATGCATGTAAGATAGTAGTGAAGTTAGCAGGGCATTGCAGGATCAAAATATACTGAAACAATAACAGATTTTAGGTGCGTTGTAACTACTGGGTGGGGAGGGGTGTGTGTGTATACATATATTTCTATATATATTTCTGTTTCCCAAAGTTTCCTGTTCTGCATCAGGTGCATTTTGCCTGTTCTTTAGCAGCTTTTATTTTACATAATCACTTTGTCCTCTTATTTAAAACGGGAGCCAGGTACAATGTCTGGTTGCTAGAAACCATGTTCTGTGAATAAAAGTTGTACTAGAGAGCTTGCAAAGAGCTCTTCACAGAGCTGAGTAAATAATTGAAAGGTCTGTTTTCTAGCTGAAGGCTTTTCTTTTGGTTTTGGTGTTTTGTTTGGGTTTGGGGTTTTTTTATTTAGTTTAGTCATTCTGGAGCAAAATATTTTTTCTTATTAAAAAAAATTAGAGTGTGAATTTAGGTTACCTAAAACATAGGTAATAATTTGAAACAACAGCAACAAAAAGTTTCCTTTTAAAAATTTTAAATGAGCACTTCAACTTTTAAAAAATAAACACCTCTTTTCCCCAAAAGTCTTTATGGTCTTCACCCCAGAATGGCCAGAATGGCAATTTTCTGCATGTAAACTATTCACTTTTCAGTTTTTCATTTCTTGGGTCATTGATTTTTCATTATTTTTTTCTTTTCACCTTCAGAGATTTTTTTTTCAGGGGAAAACCCAACCATCTTCACTCCCAACATTATCTGTTTTGGCTAAATCTTGCTTAACAGTATGTGTTGTCTTTTGCAAAATCAAAACAAATTTGTTTTTTGGCGGTTTTTGGTCGACAAACAGTAGGACCACTCTAAACATCACTGCAGAGAGATAACTTTAATTTTGCTTTAAAAATGTGCTGATTTTTCCTTGTATAGCAAATGGCAGCTAATTTAAAATTGTTTCATAAATAAATGATTTTCAGTCAGCAAAAGAGCACCTTCATTTCTAAGCTGGAACTGGTAATTTTCTTGCAGACTTTCAGTTGTTAGCAAAGGAAACGTAGTTATACGCTGCTGTCTGTGCCACCAGGTATCCTGCTTTGAATCCAATAACTGAGTTCAACAGCCTCAAAAGTGTATTAAACATCAATATCCTTTCCTCAGCGAGAACTAATCAGTTCCATCTCTCTAGCTTTTGGGATAAAATGAGGCTGCCTGGTTGTTGCAGGATTTATAATATTTATAGCTGTATTTTATAGTCTCTGTTTCCATCTGCCTTTGTTTCCATCTCTCTCTTTCGCTGTATTTACATAGAATACGCGTAAGCTGAATGTAACACTACAAATTAGCTCAAGCAACCAACTTGTAGGACATATCTGCCTTGGGAAAGGCTCCAGCGGTTTCACTCAAGAACGGTGTCATGTATCTATCTTTATTTCTTATTTTCAGTTTATAAGAAGAGCCCCTGGGGCTAAAGGCCCACTGGGGAGACTCTTTGGACACAGCAATGACCAAGTAGTCCGTAGTGCCCATATCTCCTGGGGGCTTGGGCTGCTGTGAGGGCAGACCTCTTCAGTATTTGCCGTATTTGATATGGTCAGATGCTCAGGGATGGTGGGCAATGCAGATCTCTGCTATCACTAAACGTAAACTATGTCTACTTTTCTTCTTTCCAGGGTCTGTTCTGAATTAAATCCAGCAGTGAGCATTGCTGGGTAGCAAGCCTTCCTTTTGCTATGTTCTTACAGCCCATAACACAGTGGGACCCCAGTCCTGATTAGGCTGTCACAGCACTCTTGTAATGACGTGTCTATTTTTCATTGCATCAACCGATAACTTGGTTAAGATAAATGGTTACATGAAGAAGGGGAAAAAAAAAACCCCACAACAAAAAAAAACCCAGGCATGTGTGGTGTATGAAAGCAAATCTCAGCCCCTATTAATTTTCAGGCTGTTAAAAAACACTTTCCTAGAGCACAACACATTACTGTGCCCCTAAATGTGAAATATAATACAAATAACCAATGGCAGCGAGGGATCTATTTGCTGTATGCTAAGGTAGGGTTCATCTGGTGGAGTTCTATCACATTCTGATAGATTTATGACAGTTCAATCAGAAGTACAACGCTTGTGCGTGTATGCTCCGTACCCGCAGGGACAATACGGATTTCAGGAACCGCAATGAACATTCCAGCAACAATCACAATTCAGGTCAACAGTGTTTTCACTCTGGATATCAGTGGCAACATCCAATTATAAAGAAGAAAATGTCAATGCTTTCCCTTTATTACTAGCATTGTGGCTGCATTAAATCTAACTTTATTTGACAGGGACTACTCAAAATTATCTCCTACAGAAATGTGCTATCAGACAGCAAGGGTATATCTTTGTCAAAACAGCAAGTAGTAGCTGCTGTTAAGCAATCTTGCAAACATGGTGTCTTCAGGCACATATAGTATATTTCTTTCTGCATTTACCGATATGACAATTAGCCTTCAGTGTCAAGATAAAAAAGATTATGGATGCAAATATGGTTATTTCTTTTCTTTCAGTTGATTGTATCTGATCACAGCCAGATACTACTTCTCAGAGTGATGAGTTTAAATATGTTTTACTCTTTTCTTAAGGAAAAAAATGGAAATTGACAGCAGAGTACTTAACTGCTGAGATTCATATGCTCACTTTATGTATATATGAAATGTAATTCAAGTGGCTACAAACATTGACTAATCCAAGAATTCAAGCTTATTTGAGTTTTCTGTAGAGAAGCTTAGATTAGATCAAGTTGATGAGTTCTTTTGAGTTGCATATTACAATGTCATAAAAGACTAACTGAATTCACACCAAATGCAAGCTGGGCTCCTTCTCTCAGCACTGCCAAAGAATAGAATCAGGATTTGCATCTTCTGTCACAGACAGCAAAACTCCTTTTTGGTTATTGGAGGAGTTTTGGCAGATTGTCTCACTCTGGAGCAGCAACATAACATGAAAAAGTCTTATTATGGAGTCAGTCCTTATACGTGGATTTTCTTATTGTAGCTTTCTAACTATGAGCTGTTCTTCAGTTTTGCAGCCTAGAGGTGGCTTAAACTTGTTGTCATAACAATATTCTGGAAAACTAGCTGGAATTATAAAAACGTATAGTTAAAATTAGTCACTTCAGACTCATCTATCATGCAGTTTGGCCCTGAGGAGCTTTGCTGAAGGACTGGCGCAGTCTGAGCTTGACCTGGTGCCACAAAGCCAGTGGGCTTGTTCCCAAGTGCCAGGGAAGGGCAGAGCCCCAGCTCTCTCTGTGCTCCTGCTCGTGATAATGAAGCCAGCAGAGATTTTTGTGGAAAACAGGCAGTCTTGAGCATAGTCTTTGTACTCAGAGACCTTTTTCTTTGTATCTACACCAAAAACCTAGTTGCATTATTTTTTGCAGTTTATTACCTGAAAAACAGGCATAACAAGGGAAAGCATGTGATAAAGAGATAGAGTCAGGAGCTAAATAAAGAGAACAATAAATGTTGCTGAGATTATGCTGTTGGCAAAAGAGCTGGATGCAGTTAAAAATCCAGCAGATCGGTTCAGTAGGATGAAATTCATTGAAGGATGCTAGGCAGTAATCAGAAAAATGTGTTCCAACCACAACAAAAACTGAAAAGAAAACACTGGGATGGCCACAGCAGGTGTACTTTATACTGCTGGCACTTGTGAGACCTGCCAGAGAACATTATAGACGTGTGGCAGCAGTGCATTTGAGTATAAAAGGAGCATAAAGTTGCCTTGGCATTCACATCCAATTTAAAAGAAAAGCACTGCTTGGATACATAGAAAGTATGTATCTTCCAAATATTTCATATGGAGATTGTGGTGCTTATGCTGTTCTAATCAAGGGGACATTCATGGAAGAAACCAGTAAACAGCAGGCTTGAACAAATGCTTTCCCAGCTCACAAGTAGGAATTATTTTTAATGATAAGACATAAAGCATCCATTGGAGTAAGCCCTTGATCAGTATCTTGCTGTCGTGTGAGTTGTTCCATTGATTTCAGTGGAGCTACTGAAGATAAGCACGTGCTTAAGTGCTTGGCTGGGTTGAACGATAAAGAAGGTACGTTATTTTTGCAAAGATACCTGACAAAAACTGCGCTCATTTGTAACTTAACTCCCATTTCATAATAGGAGTCCTTAAAGTCCTTTAAGAAAGCATTAATTCATTGAGAATAAGAAAGGAGTCATAGACCCTTTCCAAAAGAGAGGAAGACTGTTTTCCCTGCAGAGATTTCAACAATGTGCAATGACCTCCAACAACTTTGATTAAAGTGAAAATGCATATAGAGGAAAACAGTACAAAGATATAGCTAGGGCTAATAATTTAGTTCAGCATCAGAAGTCAGTAAATCAGTGTGCTTCATGAAAAGCAACTGTCGGTCCTTGGCCAACAACTACAAAACATGCTGTGATGCACTAAAACGTTAGGAAAAAAAAAAATTTTAAAAAGGACACTTTTGCTGACTTCTTAGAACTGAGCACGCAGTTCATAATCCTTTTAACTACCTGAGGGAATTAATTAATGAGGGGAAAAAAAAAACCCACCACAAAACCAAAGTCCACTGGGAAGTTAATTGCAGGTATCTGCTTTCCTGATCACCTGCTGCTTTGGCAGCTTCTATCCAGGACTGCCGTCGTTAGCTGCTGCTGACCTTACCTTGCGAGACGGTTGTACAGACTTGCAGAAAATTCAAGGTGCTGTAACCTTGCCCGGCACTCACCTGAGCTGGCTTTCCAGTGATTAATCCAGGGCAGGTGATTATCAGTGAGCAGCCACCTTTCCTTTCACATTAGCTGCAAACCTACAGAACTTCCATCTCCATTAACAGACACGGGGCTAATAGACTTCTCTGCTACGGGGTTTCATTGTGTCTCTGCCCCTCCAGCTGCTTCCTTCATTGATTACACCTCAGTCGTCTTTAAAGGTACCTTTGGGGATTCCTTGCTTCCCCCTCAGAGGGATGGAAAGGCTCGAGCTGAGCAAGGGGACGCTGTGGGTGTTTCATCTCGACTTCTGCTTATCAGATCATCTCAGGTGCTAGCCACAAAAAGCCGTAGCAGCAGTATGTCTTTCTTGACTTCATCTGCAAATGGTGTCTTCTGCTGCTCAGGTTTTTCACCTTGAGCAAACAGGTCATTCACAAAAGTGGTAGGGCATGCAAGTGTAGATCGCTTTGTAGGTTTTTCCCCAATTTTCAGGAAAAACCCAGAGATTCTTTTACCCCAAACTCTACTCTGTATTTACATATTGATTGTTGGAAACTTCTGTGATGTGTAGAGATGATCAGGACATAGGGCTCTGCCTGGGATGTCTAAAAGTCACGTGAATTCAAAGACATCAGGAAGCAGCAGTCAGCAGCTCATGCATCAGCACCTTTCCTGCTTTGGCCCTGTGCAAAGACTCCTGCAGGTGGAGAGAGAGATGTTTATTTGGATAGAAGGGGATGGGTACTGCCAAATTAGGGAACTAAATTATAACTAACCACGTTGGCTAAATTATCTATAGTTTGTGCCTGAAAGCTACTGTTGAATTCAAGGCATGTTTGTTTGCTGGCAGCTCTCAGGGCGATACCCTTTCTAGGCATTAACTGATATCATCACTTGAGTGGTGCCAGCTGAAGTGATATTTCTCTTTCCTTCACCTAATGGAGACTGAAAGGGCCCTGAATTCCTGGATTTAGTTGTGTGCAAGTATCAGGTAGTTAGGAAGGAAAAGGAAGATATAGGTAGGAACCAAAACCACTACAAAATCAACAAAGTGTAAAATAAAGATCAGTTTACGTAGGGTTGGAGCCTGCTCATAGGAGACCTGTCTAGCCCAGGCTAACCCAGGACACAAGTTTGAAGAAATACTGTTAAAAACCAAGGCTGAAGCTTGGGCTTTTACTTACGCTATTGCATTGCTTAGCTACAGATATACATGACTAAAAATGTTCCAGTATGAATTGGACTTTATCGTTTTTCTACACAGACACTTGAAGTATGTAATTTTGGAAATATAGATGGCTTGGTTACAGAAAAGTAGATTGAGAGACCTATTGAGAATTAGAGCAGGTAACAGTACCAGCAAGACTTGCTGTACTCTTTGTTCTATTTACAATGCAAGGTAAATTTGTTTCATTTGAATGTCTCTCTCCCATACAAAGTATTACTGCAAATTCCATGGCTGAAACTGAATAGCCAGTAAAGTCCTTGAAGTATTTATTTGACCTTTTAATCTATGTGTGTAAATTAGAGATAACAAATTAAAACATCAAAGAAATACTTTTATTTCTTCTAAATAAACCACCAAACTGTGTTTTAATGTCAAATTTCAGTTCTAGTTCCAAGCAATTTAGTAGAAGATTTACCAGTGTAAGGTCTCGAAATTGAGCTCACTGATTGCAGACTGTCGCTTCTCTGGTAGGCACAGTGATCTCGGAGAAAGTCTTCTGGCTGTTAGTGTGACATCTGTGGTAGTGCAACCACATTTCTTCGTGAAGTGTGTTTCCTCTAAACTGTATCATTTAGCAAATAAAAACCATTTAGTAAGATACAGTAGATGGATGCTGAAATTGGCCTATTAAAGATGTTTTAACAAATGGTATAATGAAATTCTCTGCAGCTGAGACACTAAGCTTAATATGACTCAGAATAGATAAAGCAAATAGTGACTAAGAGTAAAAGCACTTTGTAGGAGATAATTATCATTTAAGTAAGGTACTTTGCAGATGTGAGGAATTTCTGCAATACACTTCTCTTTCTGCTAGCATTAAAGGTAGTTTCCTTTCAGTAGTGACTCAATGTGGAGCAATTTGTTTCATAACTTGAGAGTTTAAAACATAGTTTGGAGGTTTGCTAAAATGTCTCAGACTCTTCATTTTGTGACGCTTTGAAATAGGCTGTGTATTTATGAATGATTTTCCCATGAGTCTTTATTAACTAACAACCACAAGTCTCCCGCATCTCCCTCATCTTCCAATACAAACTCCTGTGAGTAGATTTTCTTGTTGCCTGTGTAGTATTTTCATATGCTACAAGAAGCTACGCTTTACAGACAGACGCTCTGGTAAAATTCTGGCTGACTAATAAGCTGTATGATTTAAGGTCAGATTTCAAGTACAGGTTGGAGCAATCCCTTTTTTTTTGATTACATATAATAGTTGGATGAGTGTACTAGGTCTGGCTGGGTTATAAATATGTGTCTGTTATAAATATGTATCTGTTCCCACTGTGTTTTAAGTATGATCTCGACAGCCTTGTAGCCTCAGTTTGATGGCACTTTCAGACACACGGAGACCGTTGTCAATTCTGTAGAAACCAGGTTTTGATTTCCAGAATCAAATTGATTCCAATTGTGCTAATTTTTCCTCTCTGCTGTGTGTTCAAATCAATGACTCTGAAGTTATCCTCTTGTATTAGTGACTCCTTAACTTTATCTGTAGATAATATAAACTAAACGTTAAGTGAAAGGCTGTGTCTGGATCATACATGGTCAAGATCCAAAGCCTGGCCTAATCCAAAGCCAAATAAAGTGACAGAGATGCCTCATGAGCTGTTCTTCGCAGTCCTTTGAAGTCATCGTTTTCTTCCGGGCAGAGGGACTGCTCCTGGGTAGGGTTTCTGGCAGGACCAGCTTCCCCAGATGAGGTGGAAAAGGCTGACACACATAAATGATTTTACCTACTTAAGATGTCTTCTGAGATACATGATTCCTGAATCACTTTTTAAGTAGGCGACTTACTTGATTAATTAGTTTTCTGCAATACGTGTTCTTTATAAGCAGTTAGGAAGCCTTTCCACTTCATCATAAAGCACTTTTATTTTGCCAGACATTATTTTTGTTTAATATGTGACCTATTCAGCAACTGATTGCAATGCCCCATACAAGTTTTTTGTAAGTGTTGCTGTATGTTTTAGTAGTCAGTATAGTTATTGTAAGGTTTAATGTTCACAGCACATCTGAAACAAATGGCTTTTCAGTGTCCATATTATTTTATCATATCAGTAATAAGCTATTAAATTAATACGGAACAAGTTTTATGTGACACAGCAGAGAAACAGTATTAATTTCCCATACCATTACATTCTCACTTTGAATTAGCAGAGCTGTGACTGAGAACCATTTCTAGAAACAACATTGCGCATATATTGCTGTATGAGGAACATTCTGATAAGGAGTTGCTGCTGTTGTAAAGAGGATAAATGGAACTTCACTTTTAGATGAAAATCCCTTCATTACATATCTTTCTCCATCTGTGACGCTGCAGAGCAGAGCGTAACCATGCTCTTTAGATACTGGCCATGTGGCCCATGGAAGTCCTGCAGTAGCCCCTTGCACGTTTGATTTAATTTCACCCAGGCTGAATCCCATAGCAAGGTTACTCAGAGGTCTCCTCTTACCCACCACTTTCCCATGCAACTGGTATAGTTTTGTACTGCTGCCTGTAACACGTCTTGCCTGTGGCTTTCCACCTTGAAAGGGCTCTGCAGCTTGCACAGTGAGTGTTTCAGGTTGAGATTAGATTTAGGGTTAGGCAAATGTTCTTCAGCGATTAAGTTATTCACACACAGAGGTTGGAGCTATCCCAAAACTCCTTGCTGAGAGGCTAAAATCAAATCTGCTGAATAAAATATTGCAAGCTAAATCCAGCTGGGGGTTTGGGCTATCAGCACACAAGGAAAACTTCTGCATTTAAACAAGAGCAGAAGGCAGCAAGAGGAGGAGAGCAGGGACTGCCCTGCCGTGCGGGTTGCCCAGGTGAGCATCCTTCAGACCTCGCCCCACGGAGCAGCCGGTGCTGCTCTGCACGCGCTGGTCAGCGATGGCTGCGCAGGTCCTGCCCTCATGCAGATGTCCTCAAAACCTGCCACAGTCTCCCCTCGTTTTCAGTTTGCATTGCGCTGTACCTCCAGAGCCAGCTGTGTCCCTGTTTGCGTTGGCACATCTGATTTGCCTTCCACGCCGTAGTCCTTTGCACTTGTCTTCAGTGAATTTCATTTTCTCGATTTCAGTCTGTTTCTTCAATTTATCAAGATTGTTTTTCTAAGCCTGTCCCTGGGAGACTTCCACACCTCTCCCAGCCTCTTGTCATGTGTTTCAGCAGTGGGCTCTCTTTTCTAATTATTCACTGTGTAAAAAACAGTACCGTCGCCGCTGATAAAGAACGGTAATCATTTCTTTGCAGCATGCAGAATTTAACGAGCGTTGCACTTCTGCTCTGGAAGGCTATAAACGGGCTTAAAAATCTGCAGAAGGTGTATAATTATTTATTTAAATGTAGTGGGTTTATTGATTCCTGTGGAATCCAATTGATTTCATCCCTGTTAAAATCCAGGTGACTAAAGAATGTAGCCTCTTTGATAAATTAATAATTGAATGTAATGAATTATTAATCACGGCTCTTGTCCTGCCTTTGGTGACACAAGGTACAAAGACCCCAATTAATTCCCTTCCACACCCCCCATTTCATTCAATGAGCAGTTTCCACACCAAATTCAGGTCCGTTGTAAATCTAGCAGAGGAATAATAGTAGATACGCTGTTGGTCTGTTTCGTTTGTAGAATGAACTATATATTTGCAGTGTCTGAGGCTTACTGAAGTTATTTCAGTTTTATTTCAGGGTTTTTTTAACATACATGTCTTACAATAGTTTCTGCTGAAAAATTGATTCCCCCAGTGTGAGTTTCACTACGTGCATGCTACAGTTGGGTGTGAAGGTGTGCATTCATTCACCTCCAAATTACCGATCAAAATTACAAGCGTTCTAAAACAATCATTAAAATTATAAATCAGTTATCTATGTGGCACAAATAGCCCTGTATAAAAAAAAGCCTGAAAATCAGGTCTTGAACATTGTGTAGGGCAGTAAATGGAAGTCATCCGTGGCACAAGCAAAATTGGTTTAAGGAAGCTTTGCTCTTGTTACAGGAGAAATCAGGCAAACGCACCACACACTGCTATTTGCTTCCATTTCAGCATCCCTGTTTGCTCTGAAGACCCCATTTACTGCAGCTGCACACATCACTTTTTCTCATGATCTTGACTTATCATCTTATTGACCTAATGGGGAGAACTCAATATATTTTCTGGAAGATGGGATTACAGACAGCGCTGAACAAATGATCTCTCCTTCTCTTATCCTGGCCTCAGGTACCAGGTGCCTCACTGGCCTAGTGACCAGCAAAAGCTGCTGCTCCTTGCCTTAGGAAGTGGCAGCCCTCCTAAGTGTCCTTGATCTCGCCAAAGGATTTTTAAATAGAACTACCTCATTCCTGAGATTCTTTTTTTTTTTTCTCTCTGAATTATTTTAAACCAAGATATTCTCTAAAAGGGTTTATAACTTACCATTAGAAATCCCCTTCGTTGCTTTTTAGCCCTTTAGGATTTTGTCAGGATTACTAACGGGATTTTTATCACTAGGGAAATATGGCTTCAGAGATTATATGTTAAAAAAATAAATCTGAAGCATAGACTGTCAGTGAAGCAGCCAACACATTTATATTCTTCTCCAGAATAGCTTGTCTTGTAAACCAGAGGATTCTTTAGCAAGGTGTTTTAATTTTTTATGTGTCAGAATAAAACAAATTTCTGGCTGAGGAAAACCATCTGTATAGATGACAGCTTGACCATCCTGGTTTAGTATTTTGCTAACATGTATCTGCCAGATAGATTTAACCACGTTTTCACCATGTTTTGCTACAGCTGAATTCTTACTCATTCTGGTCCCATACTTAAATATATTCTTAAGTCTAGCTCTGCTCAGCAATTCACTCAGGATTACAAGCATGTGCCTAAGCAAATCAAACAGCCACTCAGGTGTTTTCCTGCATCAGTGCCTCTCTTCCTGTGTATAGAGGATGAGTAAAAAAGGAATTAGGGACATTAGTTCCTGCTATGCTAGACCCAAGAGGCACGTAGGGTAAAAAGCATTCAGGCTCTCCCCCACGTTTATCTCTGGGTGTATAGATCATGCAGTACTCAAGGGGTAAAAACTTGGGTGGGCTTGAATACAAAAGGAAACTGTATATATAACTTTATTTAATGGCTTTTCTACACAGGCTTCTTTGTCTTGGCTTAAAAAATCATCCCACCTAGAGGAAGGATGATCAGCAGATTTTTACAGTTGCGGCTTACTGCATATCCATTGTGAACTCCCTGAGTGAGCATTGGAGGCAGTTCACCAACAGTGTTTATGTAGAGAGCTGTCCATGACCTTGTTATGTCTCTGTGTTATACCTGGTATATCAATAGCTGGGGAATGGAAGTCAAATTAGGAAGGAAATGGGCCTGAGGAAACACTGCATTGCAGAAGAAAGCGTGTGAACCTTAGATATGGTCTTCAGGGATGCAAGAGCTGAAATCCATGCGAAAGCAGATTTTACTTCAAAAAATGCATCCTGATGACCAGATTCCTTTCATTATTTGTCAAATGAAGCAAAAAAGAAACACACTTCCTTCCTTCTCCCTCTAACACGGCCCTCACAGGGTACGAAGAAGAGCCCTGTGTTTTCAGTAGGCTCCTTCTGCCTCCGTTCCCCCCATGCAAGCTGTTGGTCTGGAGTAAGGACGACGGGACCGCTGTCGTAGCAGAGTGGTTCCTGGTCAGAGCTCGGGCAAGCCCTTAAAATAGGAGGTAGCAACTCTCTGTTTCTGAAAGTGTTTTTGCAAGTCTTGGTTTTGTCCAGGAGGTAGGTCCCTGTGGTGGGTCTCTGTGCCCCAGGTTCAGTGAGGCTCTGCATGTTCCCATTATAAACTGGTCAAAACCATTTTCTAAATAATTGCTTTATTTAGAAAAATCCTGCAGGTTTTTTTCTGCTGTTTGTTTGGGTTTGGGTGTGTTTTTTCTCTTCGATAAAGAACGTTTATTGGTAAATAAGCTAGCCATCCAGCAGGCTGACTGACATTGAGTTAGTTGGTTAAAATGCATGACACTGCAGAGGTTAGTGGGTCACATAAATCTTTTAGAGCCAATAGCTCTGTTTTTTTATTTGAAAAAGTTTATTTAAAATTGCGTGTCTGGGGATGTACTGTTAAGGCTATTTTAATTTCATATCAACTATAATTATTTAAATGAGCTCTAATCTGTTATATCTTAGAAAGTCTAAAATGCAATAATAGGAATGAAATCCTGTGAGTACAATCTTTCTGGCCACTTAGAGGATTGCCCTTAGCAATTCTTCAGTACTTTGGGAGGTGGGGATAGACGGACCTTTCTGAGATATTTTCCTTTTTGATTTCTAAAAACTTTCCAGATCACTTCACAAGTTTGGATTAATTAACAACAAGTGCAAAATACAGAGATTCCTGGGAATGACAGAAAATCCAAGCAATAATAAGCATGATCCATCCAGATCCAAGTGCCAAGGGCTTTGTCAAGCTGTGACCATATGATGTCTGTGAGCTGCATGCTCATCTTCTGTTTATGGCAGTATTTAGGATGTTCTCCAGCTCATCTTCATTTGCCTGAAGAGTATGAAGAGGTTTTGCAAAAAAATGCTCACAATAAAATACTATTAATTTTTAAACTGACGAGTACAGTCCTCACAGCTGGTAGCTCTATGCTATTTACAGCAGAAGCGATCTTCTGTTTATATGTTTATAACAGGCCAGGTAGTGATTAATGTCTGGGGGGCCGGCGGGGGCAGCTTGCCTCAGCAGGCACTGCCATCACAGAGCCCCTCGTGCAGCGTCCCTGCTCCCCCCGCCTCGCCCAGCCCAGGTCACCCTTGTCCCTCCGTGAACTACATGTTCTGCTTCTGCACCGCTAAATTACGTAAATCAGAAATCGTGCAATTGGATTAAATGCGTGTGATCTTTAAAAAGAAGTCTGTGTCAGGTAACTTTTACTTCCACCCTTGGCTTTGACCCTTCAGGCTTTAATCAGCTTTCATTTTCAAGCTCATCTTTGAACCCACAAAGGCTCTCTTGTCAAAGGCGAGATATTGTATCTAATCACTCGATTTCAAGAGCTGGGCTTTAAAATCAAAATACCAGATATTCAAGTTCATGGTAAGGACAGGAAAAGTCATCCTTAAAACAAAAGTTAACAGGACTTCTTTCCTCCTCTTCCGTGCCGTCTCCGAACCCGCGGTGCAGCCCTGCAGCCGGAGCCAGCCCTCAGCAGCACCCACGAGGGGAGCAGGGCAGCTCTTTCCCGAGTCAAATTTCACAAATCCCGAACTTGGCAGCTCGCCTCATGCACGTGGTTTGTTTTAGCAGGGGAGCAAACAGTTTAATTACTCAGATTCCAGGCCCTGACCTCAACTAACCTTAATTAATTAATTAGATATTGGCACAAGTCATCAAGCCAGTAGGTGAGGAGAGGAAAAAGCTTCTATTTTGAGGCCTGCTCTAGGACCTGTTTGTTTGCCTTTGCCAGAGGAGGGGAGTGGGGAAAGTGCTTTCTATTGCTGTTAAAACAAGACCTGGCGTGGCTCAGGTGAGGGCCATGTGAGCAGCAGCGGGCATGACTTTGGACTCTCCTACAGCGCCCGACATACAGGAGTTCGTGTGGCTCCTGCCACCTCGGGGAGGCTAATGTCCATGCCCAGGCTTATCTGCTGATCAGCTGAATTGATTTTTTAGAAACGAAACACACTTCAAGGCAGAAGGGCTGCAGCTGGAATGGATGTTAGATACTCTTTCACGCAGGAGTTGGTGGTCGGCTGTCTGTCAGAGGTTGGATTGTTACAGTGCAGACTTAATCCCAGGTAGAGGATTTTAAGTCCCTCTAGGCTCTCTGGACAGTGAGGAGAAAAAGGTCCATCCAGTGGGCAATTCAAGAGAGGGGGCTTAACTGGACAGAAACCCCCTCTCTTGCTTACAACAAGTCCCTGAGAGCCTTCCCGGGAGCAGCAGCCTCTGCGAGCATGTCGATGGATGCCAAGAGGGAGGTGGAGCAGTTGCAGCAATTGCTCTCATACAGCTTGGGGTGGCTGTAACTCAGCAGGACATGAGCTTGTTTGTCTGCAGGCTCAGATTTGGGTCGTAACAGCTTCCTTTGGGAAAGGAAACACAGTTCTCCTGAATAATTCATGGGTTTTTTCCTTAATTATTCAATAATAGGTGCCCATTCTTTGGCATTGAGATCCCAGATAAAATGCCAACAATATATTATGTCTCTAAATCTCATTTTCAGGAGTAGTTTAAGGACAAATTTTCAAGGTTATAAAAGCATCTTAAGACAGAGATAGCAATTTTCAAGACCAGTAATTAAGCCGGGCTTCCAATTCCCTAGGAGCACAACCTCTGTAGGCATTTTGTAAATGTGTCTTTTGGCACCTAATGACCTTGCCATCTCTCTCAAGAACAGAGAACTGAGGGAGCTTGGATGACTTCCTATGGCTAAATTGCAGTGGAAGCTTTTGTTATGTAGGAAATGCAAAAATGATCTTTTACCACGTTTCTGTTGTTAGCTGCTCTCTTATGATACAGCAGAAAAGACAGGTCTTGTAAAAAGCTGAAGTGACAAGCAATCTTGTTATTTTGAGGGTGAAAAAATAAGTAATGCCATGTTTTTCTTCTAGCTCATTTAAAATTTTATGTCTCAGACTATGGTACCAGCTTTATGTGGCATCATTACACTATATTTGCTTAAAATAACTTTACACTATGCATTTCTTAGAAAGTCTGAAATGCAACTAACACATGCTAAATCTTTTAAGCATAGTCTTTCCAGCTGCACAACACTAGTACTTGTTTTGGCAGATCCCCAGCATGGCTGGGAGCCCTCTCTCTGCTTTCTGTCCTCAAAATGTTTTCTGGATCAGAGCTTTTGACAAGTAGAGAGTGGGGGTGTCATGTTTGACAGCTCCAAATCGTTAGGAAGAAGCTGAACTGGAGTAAACCAGCATTCCTGGACTGACCCTGGTAGTGATATATTTGTTTTGGTTAGTTGAGATCGTGATCCATTTAAGAAAAGATTAAATCTAGATGAAAGTTTTAAAGTGTTAACTGAGGGGTTTTTTTTACATAAATAATCTCTTTTGTATTGAAATATTGCTTTGGTTTACAGATTTATACATGTGCATCTCTTATTTATTTTATAGTCAAATTAATAACAGAAACTATAACAACTTAATAGAACGATTTAATAAATAACAGAAGGTAGGGGAATTTGTGATGCTTTGATTTCCATTAGACTGGAGTCTGAGCGCCCCACTGCTATGCTCCAGCCTCCTAGCTGCCTTGTGCAGGAGGAAACCCCGTCACCTCTCTGTCTTTTGGGGACCGTCAGGGAGGGGGGGAGCTTTCTGTGTTCCCCAGTCCAGCACGGTGAGCTGGCTCGGTCCCAGGAGCAGCATGGCCGTGTCAGCAGGCACTGTGAGCAGACTTAATTCTGCTGGTTGGCCTCAGCTCGGGGATCAATGCGTTGGATATTATCTGTAATATAAACTTGCCCTAAGGCCCAAGTCTTTAAATGTATTTAGGAACCTAAATATGCAAGTGATTTCCTGATGGACTTGCCCAAGATCACAGATGAGGACAGTGACCAAATGCTGTAACCCTTTCCAGTCCCCAGAAAGAGAGAGAGCATTTCTGGAAATGGCAATGTGTGTTGGACTGTGTTAGGATTCTGGGAAAAGAAAAATATTTAATTTGCAAAAGAGAACAAGTAGAATTCACATAACCCTGACGTGAAGATTATCTAGCCCCTGCTGAGCATGTGCTAACCATACCCCGCTTCAATTTCTGATATTGTACACTTGTAGCTTATCACTTACGAATAAACCAAAGAACACTCGTTATTTACAGAAATTACATGGTAAATAACTGTGCACAACAAATATACTTGCTTAAATGATAATCTGCTTCTGGATAATTCACAAAGAGGAAAAATGTGATGCTTTACTTATGACAAATTATTCACTACTGCGAAGTGATTTGCTAGTGAAATGCTGATTCTTGCCAGATATTTATAGAGCCGTGTCCAAACTTATTAAATATTTCAAGAAAGAGTCACAAGAACATTGCATAGCATAGTTAATGTTTGTGCATAAAACTCTGGTAATGATTGCTTAGCATGAAGGTTTGGCTCAAGAAAATCAGCCAATACTCTACACTGGTATTAGATTTTCTTTACATAAATTTAAGATCAGAACAGCACTGCCTTGCTAACTTTAATTTGTGTGTGGAAACTGGGGGAAAGCAAGTGAAATGACAAAAATAATTGTTTGCTAAGCTCCTGCTTCAGAAGACCCTTTCACAAATATCAGCTTTTGCAATAGGTTTTTATGGTGCCCAGATAAACAGCAGCAATTCCTGGTAGTTGAATTGCCCTATGTGTTACTTGACAGCTGTCAATCAATCACTGCTGAAATTTACTTCTTTGTTATATGTGTTTTATGAAAAAAATAGGAGACCATTCACACAACCTAAGTGGACTTCGTTAGCATAATGACAATAATGTAGCACTTACAGAGAAAAAAACAGCTTAAGGAAAGTTTAACCTGCCTTCCAGCCCAGTTTTGGCATGGAATGGGAGTTTTCTAACCAAGGAATTTAATCTAATTTCCTAAATCTCTAACTATAGTGGAAATAGTACAGGGACTAGAGAAGCGATTTCTTCATGTGGCTGGTTATTGCCATTTGAATCTGAGCAGGGCACTTGCGAGACGAATGTCAACAGAGGCTGGCTTCTTAGTTTGTGCACTTCACCTTCTTACTGTCTGACTTAGTCTTGATTAAGGTGGCTATGGCTTTGTCTCTGTTTTCCTTCATATTCTTGGGAAGTTTGCTGAGGAGGCTTGCCTTGACTCAGCATTTATAAAATACTTGCATGATTCAGTTAATATTATCAGGATGTTCAGAATTAATACTACAGCATGTGTGTTATATACGGTTTTTGTCACTAGCTAAGTCAGCAGCACTAAGGCAGTAAAAACAATACTGAGTCATACCAAAGCCTTGTTCAGGTGGGCTTCAACTTCAGTGAGCTTTGAATTTCAGCTTGTGTGAACTGGTGTGTGACGAGGCTGGTTTTTTAAGACTATAAATACATTGACCAAGCTGTTTGTGACTTTATATATTGTAGTGAATACAGAGCTATGCTGATTTTTCCCAGCTAAGGACTGAAAACCTAGTCCCACTGCTTTGAAATTACTTTTCTGACTTTTTACAAGACTCCAAGGGAAAAAGCTTGGGATGAGAGGCCCAGCTTTGAAAACGTAGCAGGATTCCTTTTCTGTGGTAGTTAGGGAGCAGCCTTGAAAGTCAAGTTTATCCATATATGTGCATATATATGTGCACATTTGAAATGTGTATAGGTGTATTTTGAAGCTTTTAAATATATATTTATATATTCACAAATATATATTTGCATGTATATGTTA
>NW_009204778.1:0-12673 GCF_000690835.1 Fulmarus glacialis
GGCGCGAAGGGGAGGCATCGGAGGCCTCGCCACGCAGCGGGACAGCGATCCCCGCCACCGCCTGCCCGCCTTTGCCGGGGAGCCGCAGGGGCAAGCAACGGGGTGCCCTGCTTCTTCTGCCTGGCTGCCAGGATCGCGCTCCCCCAGCGCACCAGCCGCAGCTTGGCTTTCGCAGATCCTGGGAGAGGGAAGAAAAAAGACTCTGTAGGCGGCGGAGATGGCTCTGGCCGTAGCCAAACGAGCAGGCTCTGATGCTACAAGTGCTGCAGCTGAGACCGGGGATGCTGAGCTGCCTCCCCGAGTGCTCAGCGGTGCCCTGCAAAGGGGCGAGGAAGGGGAAATGATGAAGAAACAAAGCCAAGAAGCACAACTAAAACAAAGGCAGATGGCCCATAAGCATTATGGGGGGTTTTTTTAAAGAAAGACTTGGGGGGATTTAAGAAAGCAAAAGCAAAGAAGCCTCGTTCGTCCTTCTTTCCTTTCCTTGAAGGCTCTGGAGAGTTAGAGGGAAGGCGACATCATGACGAACAAAGGACGGCAACCTCAGACAGTGACAGAAGGAGGATTGTTTAGCAAGGCAGCGTAAAAAGCTCTCTCCCAGGCACTATTTTAAATCCAAATAGCTTACAGTCCCCTGAATTCTTAAGCCATTTCCCTGATCTCTCAGCTGTTCTTCATTGAGAACGCAAGCAGATATTTCAAAGCAAAAAAGCAGAGAGGGAAAACAAATATATATAAGAAACAACCAAACCTGTGTTTAAAATCTGCATAACAGCACAGGAAGCAGGGCACGCGCACAGGCTCTTCCACCTTCTCCCTTTCAGTACAGGTGCTCTAAATGTCCTTTCTCCTAAGGAAAGAAAACGGATTTTTAAAGGGAAATGACATTTACTCTATGAGAACAGCGTCACAGTTTGGTGAATGATATTACCTGGCTATCTGGGTATAGTATTTTGTGTATTTTCTGTGACTTCATCATCCTCCAGGATTTCTTATACTGACAAATCCTTCACCAGTGGTGGGTAGCTCTGTGTGTGCATATATGCCTGTGCATAAGTGCAAGATCTCTCCACCCGCCATGTAGAAACTGTTCGGGAATCACAGATGAGGTCACTCTAAGCATAAAACAGGAGTCTTGTTTATCTCAAAACTGCTGGAAATAGATCAGAAAGAGCAGAGGGAATGGAATTGGAAAAAAGACAGTAACGGGTTAAAAAAGGCATTTGGGGTCCAAGTCTTATCTGCTATAAATTTACATTGACTCTGTGAGGTAATATTTAAGCAATCTACTCCCACGCCAAGTTACAGCAGCTACTTCCAAATATCCCAGACGTTAGTGTACAGAACCAAGAATAAAAACAAGATAACAGAATGATATCAAAAACAAGCCGACCGTGTCCTTTAAACACGTGCCCATATGCCATGCTGGACAGAAACAATGTCAGAAGTTTAGCAATACGGTGAGAGAGTACGAGTGAGCCAGACTGACAGATCTGGACAGATTATATCTGCTTTACTTTCTCTTTCATTTATGCGTGACCAAGAAGGGAGAAGGATACAGAGTGCTTGTCCCGATGTTCTGTCAAAAATGAAATGAGGTTACTGGACTCCTGCAAGCGCAGATGAACATCAATCACAAAACCCTCATAAAGGCATAAAACACAGTGCCTCAGTGTTATTAGAAAGCAAGAATTAAAAGTTTATCAAGATGGAAAGAGCAGATCCTCAAGGGAGAATGGATTTCATAAGCAATCAGCAAATCCTTATCCAGGCACCTCAGTGTGACTTGCAAGGCAGTGAGAAAATCAAAAGAGCTACTACCTAAAGAGAAACACACAGCGAGCGTTCCCAGCAGGCATCTCAGAAAAAGCCCTCAGTGGGATAAAGTGTCAATCTTTTCTCACCTCATCCTGCTTTCCTGAAGCAAAGGGTAAAACAGACAGGAAAAAAAAAAAGAGTATGACGTTTGCATTACTGCTTATTTTTGCCCTGCAAAACATATTTGTATGTGCTGGAGGAAGGTTTCCATCGGCTTGTTACAAAATCTCTGCAGCTGGGTATGTTAGTTGGCCGTCTCAGCTTAGGCCAGGCTTAAGGCAGGAATATCAGACTGACACATCAGTACGGAGGTGCATCCCCAGAGCTCTCCAGGGACCCAGGCCTGGAACAGCAGCTGCTGAAGGTCGGCAGAGGCGAAACTCAACTGCATTTCACTTCTGGTAATCCCATTTTGGATATTGGAACTTGGCCACGGGGAATGAAAACATGACTGAGGCATTTATTCGAAGTCTGCCTGGCTGCCGAAGCAATGCTTTGGAGCGCTGGCCTGCAAGTCCCACTTCTGGCAAATCCAACAATTGAAGGGACACAGAATAATGAGATTTTTCCCCCAGCTCCTTGCTGGTGGTGCAGGAAATCCTTGTATTCCCAGCCCTAGAGACCACTATCATTTCCTAAAATGTCCAAGTGCATAAGCAACTGCACAGAGGCAGTTGAGAGAGGGGGAGCACTTCTCACAGGTCAGGGTTAAGACCACCGGCTAGAGGGAGACGTGGGGGAAGAGCTGCACCCATCATCAGCTACACCCTTAATCACCAGGGACCTCTCCCAAAGTCGCCATCTCCCTGCTTAGAAGGCAGATGTATAAAAACGCCGCCAAGAAAATGTGCTTCCCCCTTCGCTGTTCCTCACACCTCTGATGTTGCTGTCATCCCTTACGCATCCACTTTTGAAATAAATATTTCCATTGCTTATGAAATAACTCACAGCATTGACGGAGACAGATGAGAGCAGCCCTCCAGGCCAGATCTGCTGGGCACAGGCACCTTCCAATATGCTGCCTTTAATGAATGCGGCAGGGGGAACGCAACATTTTGTTTAATGAAAAAAAACCCCGCTTCAAGCTTCTGAAGGGCTGTTATAAGCTGTGGTGTGATTAAACTCAAGACATAAGCCTCTTTATATTTAATAACACGTTACAGATTTTTTCCTGCGGAAAAACTTCAATAAACACCCTTTTTTGTTTAAGTCTTTTGTTGCAAATATTGATTATTCATTGAAAATCTAAACCCCAAAGATTTGACCAAATGATTTTACAGAAAGTTCAGATTTCTGCAACAAAACAGACATTTCCAAAAAGTAACAACCATTTTGCTGTATAGCGATTGTTGCAGAAAAGCAACTCTGATTATAAGTTTTTAATCAACCCACACAAATGTGTATGCAAGCATCCATAACTGCATTTCGGATGAAAACGACTTATCCCCTAAAACAAAAATACATCTACAATAGAAGCTACAGAAAACCAGTAAGCAAAAGTATTCTGATTCTAGTGTATAGTAACAGCCGATTAATACGGTCAATTTGTCTCATCCTGCCACACCAGCGTTCCCAAACTGTCCAGAAAAAAGCCTCCCACAACACCACTCTTCAAGAGCCGTGACATCCAAGCCTGATGAAAAGGTACAATTCCCTGAGTTTATTATTAAACTGCTTTCTCAAAGAGAAGATATGCCAGTTAATTTGACTCAAACGTGTGTATTTTTATAACTTAGGCAACATGAAGGTATCGTCGTTTAAAACACATATTTGTACATCACATTCTTTAAAATATCAGATCACCTCCTGAATACTGGCTATACTGCATGTCTTTTATTCTCCAAATTGGAGCGGGGCTGGGAATGGAGGTGAAGCAGCCATCAGAAGAAGGGGATTGAGACGCACATGATACAGAAGGAAGGCAAAGAGAAAGAAGGAAGATCAATTAACGATCTGATCCTGGTGAGAAAACAAGTACAAATGTGGTCCCTGAAGTTAACACCGTTGGTTGCAGCGAGGAGCCTGATCGATAGATGTTAGCGATGGTGCGGGGAGGAATGCAGCGCTATGTGGCAGGAGCCCAGCCCAGCGCTGCGTTACAGCGGACAGGGCGAAAGTCCCCAGATTACAATAAAGCAGCTTGAAGGTGACAGATTTCATTGTTGAAGGTGATAAAATTCCACGTGGCGCACTGCAAAACAAGGGCTGGAGCTCAGCCGGCAGAAAGGGAGGCAGCGCCCCAGACAACGCGGTGGGAGGTTTCTCCTCCTCTCCTTTCCCTGGAAATCGGCACAGAAGCGCTCGAGTGCCCGAGGTGGGCGACAGGTTTCCTCTTGCCTGACACATGGCAGGCGGAGCTGCCGCTTGTGAACCGATGCCGGCCGGACCTGCCGCTTGTGAACCGAACCTCAGTATTTCCACCTGTGCAGTGGAAGTGCAACGGTGCTGCTGCAGCGCAGCAGCATCCCCCGTGGGTGGGCACCGCAGCGCATGACACACAGCAGGAAAAAGTAAGGGCTGTCACCTATAGAGGCAGTCCTGCAGCAGACAGGATCCTGCAGGATGTGTGTCAGCGTGAGCAAATTGGCCATGGCACCTTCTCCTCTTCGTGCTTCATTTAACTGGTCTCCCCCGCTTCACTAAGATCTCTGATGAGGGTCACACGAGCACGGGCCCATCATGAACAAGGTGTCCCAAAAGCTTCAGGCTTTGTTTTCCAAAATAACCCCTGACGCTGTTACACAGGCAAAACACCCATACAGCAAAACTCTGACCTTCACTGCCTTTAACTCATGCCCACTTTGCTGCAAACACTTTGTGGAAGGGTTCAGTAAGGACAGGTATCATCTCTTTTGGTCTACAGAGGTTCGGTTTCATCTGGACGCTGCTCCCAAAAAGGCTGCTGGAAATGCAGGGAAGACTCGGCAGCAGAGATGTGAAAGCAACAGGAAAATCAAAGCCTGAGACTAAACTAGCAATTAGAACAGCCTCGGAATATATTTAAGTCAAATCAATCCATACAAGAATTTCAGTCACGGTGCACTCGTGCCCACACTTCTCCCTCCCTCCCTTCCTCTCCTGCCACCCAGGGCTGAGATCCAGCATTACTGTCTGCTTCATCAGAACATGCAAGAAGTGTAGTGACAACACATCTCCTAAGATGCTTTATCAGTTTTGCAAAGTCCCAGTTCATCCTCCTCTTGTGGATCTATTTACATATTGATGTATTTATTCGACTCTCTCCACCACGCACGCTCCATGAGATTAAACCATTTTATTTACAAAGACATGGGGTTTGCAGCTCCTAACAATTAAGTCAGCAAAGATATAACTTTGCATGCGCTTTCAGATTGATGTGTGAACAGACAAATAGGCCTCGTCAGCGATTCAGGAGCAGCCAGGGGGGAGGACTGGTTAAACCCCATCTGTATAAACCAGTCAATAGCTGCTGTAACTGGGAGAAATGAATTGGGGTGGTGGGAGGCACAAATATGCAGAAGGGAAAGATAATGAGCCACCAGAAGGAGTGATGGATAAAACCTGGAGGAGAAACTTTGCCAGCAGGGCTCACCTTAAAAGGCTGGTGCTTCCTGGAAACTTGCAGGCTCTTGGGAGTTGCCCCTGCTCCATCTCACCCATCAAAGTCACCTATTAAAAAACAGCAAAGCTGTTCCTCACCAAGGGGTACACTTGGAGGAAAAGGAGGGTGGGAGGAGAAGAGAGAAATACCTTGTGAGATGAGAGTCAGCAAAAGGTCATTTAAGAGAGGCAAACTTCCACCCTGTCACTCACGTGATGCTCCGGGAAAGGTACTAAAGCCCTTTCCACAGAGAGCTTTTCCCCGGGCAGGTCTCAATGGAACATCTCTTGTCCTTCTTCTCTCCATTAGCATCTGATCAGGCTGCATCCGTCAGCGCTCTCTTCTCCGTACCCTCTCCTTCCTTGTTCACATTCGGTGGTATCTCTGAGGAGGAAACGTCGAGGTGACATTCGTACGCTGATGTCATTCGCAGTGTGCCGGGCTGTGGATGGAGGGACACATCATCACGGGGGAATAATATACTGGGTTCTGCCTAAAGCCCCACAATTCCTGCCCTGGCCCCCCGTAGCCATCACACCCAAACCCTGCTGCTTGCCCACCCCGCAGGCAGCGCTGGATCACAGTTAAAACAACTTCAACCAAAGCGCGAGGCTGTCCGCAGGGATCAGCAACAGACCTACAGGTGTACAAATCTGTAGCATGTGTTCCTGCTGGTTTCTCTGCCTCCCACCAGATGAAGTATGTCCATCAGAGCATTTTAGGCTCCCTTCAACACAAGAGCTGAGAAGTCACCTGCATATTTAGACCAGTATAAATCTGGCACGCTATTGCCTCTTCCTGACAGCAATCTCAGCCGGTGCCAGCATTCTTCTTAGCATCTCTGACATTTCAAAATTATATTTAGAGACCTGGATGAGAATTTAATTTTGAAGTTTTCTATTGAACATTGTTATATAAATATTCTGCACCACCTGCCTATGGATCTATTGGTGCATAGCAAGCATGTGCCATTGCCTTTAATTAAACGGGCAGAGGCAGCCCAAGGAAGGAGCACTAAATAGTACTCTAACCATCTTAAAAGTCGGCACTTGTCTCCCTATTAATTCTCACCCTGATCTTTTGCATAGCGCTATCGCCAGGCTAATTAATCACAGGTGCAAGCTCAAGCATTAATTGCAACAATGAATCTCTTTTTTTTTGTCTGTGCCTGGCCATTTCTAGCCTATAGGAACGCAGCTACTCCCGTTACTTGTGTAATAATTATAAATATAAAGCCAGCAACATGCGCTACATTTTGTAGGCATTAAAAAAGACACGGTATTTGGCCTGAAGCATTAACAATCTGGTGCATATTCAGGGGAGTGATGAATGCATCTCACTGACAGTCTGAAAATGTGTTTCCTGAATCATTTTAATTCAGGAAACTTTATGAAGGTGTTAGGTAAAGCACAGGTTTTAGGAATCCAGTGTCTGCAGCTCTCCTGGTCAACATGCTTCGGCAGGTCTTGGCCACTCGTGGCTCGTCAGGACTTCCAAGGCGCACGGCAGTCTCCAGTTCACGCTACCCAGCCTGTCTCTTCCCCACTGGAAAATTATACAAGACAGGATGACTCTCGAGTGCAGATGGTTGGGGGAAAAAAGCTCTGTAACCTCTGTGCCTCCAGGCTCAGACTCAGCTTGAGCGAGATCGACAGAAAGTCTTGACGTCTGGATGAAAAGAAGGGATGCTGTGAACCTTCGATGGCGAGGGACATGCTGGGGACTCCCGGGGCGGCTGGAGCTGTCAGGCGGACAACTTGGGTCTGACCCCAGCGAGGAGGCCTTGGGCTCCAGGGGCTCATAGGACAGACGGCCACGCTCCAAGACATGGGTCCTGCCTCACCAGGGCAGGCAGAGGCGTGGGGGAGGCAGCACGGGGGAGCCGACACCGCTGCAGCCTGTGCTGAAGGGAATTCAGAGCCACCCACCCCGGTGCTGGGTGAGCCCATACTTCCTCCTGGCACGGGCACAGGGACAGAAACACGTCTCGATGTCCCGATGTACTGCACAAGGGGTAAAAAACCTGCTGACGGTGCTGTTCTGAGAGATTAGATTATAAATGTATTAAATGACTAACGTGCATTATGCATCCTTCCCAGGCCAAACCACCTGCATACACAATGTGTGGCTATGATGTGGGGTTGACAGGTTCAGGCAAATGGTTCAGGACTAATTTTCAGTGGCAGACTGGCAGAATGCACTCCAGGCAGAGGCTTTTGATGCTGGGGAAGACAAAGCCAAAGCTACGAAAACAGAGCTTTTTAGGGAGAAAACAAAAGCTAAAATTTGAACAGCTATAAAAACACAGTTTGCCATCCAAACTACAGTAAATATTTCCTTTCTTTGCTAGCACAGAGGCTGGGGAGAAGAAGAAGTGGCTGAAGGAGAGCTCAAGGTGAGCGCCTGTTATTTACTGCTGCTGATGAATAAGCAAACCCCCACATTATGTTTTCCTATAGGACAGCGAAAGCTCTGGACTGCTTAACAGTCTGGTTAGTTGTTATTTTTTCCCCTCCTGGGGTGCGTTTTACATGCCGTTCCAGTGAAACGCGGTACCACCATTAATTGTTCGCAAACACATAAAACACATGGTATTCTCCTTCGCCACCACTGCAGTCCCAGCAGATCAAATGGGGGAGAGCTGGAAAAGTCACCTACCAAGACAGAGGTTGGGAAAATGATGAAAAAAAGATCAAAAAGGGTTTGTGGTTTTTTTGTTTCTTTTTTTTTTTTTTTTAAATATAATATACTTCTCTCTGCCTGTTTAAAAGCAGAAGTTCCTGGGGAAGTCAGGAGCATTGAAGAGAAATCGGCAGGCTCCGATCTGGCTGCTTTTCCTTATCATCAGAAAATACACTCTTGTCTCCTTGTCTAAGGGTATGAATTCTTCATATCACATTGTGTTTGCACAGAAGCGTGAAAAGTATCCTGAACATTGGTCTTCACCCACACTTCACAATGCGAGAACAACGAGGGCAGCGAGACATGCAGTGAGAACGGGGGTGTCACAAAAGTGGCCGCTTCTGTTCCAAGGCCTGGGCTCTGGCGCTGCATTCACCAGATCCATGGTATTTAAAAGGAAAACCCGAGGCACGTATTTCCTCCGAGATGCTCGGGGGCCCTGGTTTGTGAGCTGTTGTCCCTGTGGGAAGCTCCCGCCTCCCCTTCCGTAAACGTTCCCCCTGCTGCCGCTGAATCACCAAATAATCTGGAGACCCGTGGGAAGGGAATTAAATGGTGGTTATCACGCTGCCATGTTCTGCTCACTTTATTTGTTTTAAATGACCGTGAAAGCAAAGGGGGGAAAAAGAAAACACACAAGTGGAAACTTAATTGAGCTGCTGAAATGTCTTTAAAGGAGCATTATGGGCTGGATTATGATGCCTCAGCTCCCACTGGTGGCATTTGCTCACATGAGTGGGCATCTGATTAGGCAGTTTGGCTGGGACCCTTTCTCTAAATGATCTCTCTCTCTCGCTGTAGACTTGGAGCTGAGGACAACCAAAGATACCCAGCTCTGGGGACTTGACAGGGTGTCTGAGAAGACTGCACACTCCAAAAATGGCCAGGAAGGGACCAGGCTGCAGGCACCCGATATCATTGAGGGCTACGAGGGTTTCTGTCCGTGTTTCAAGGCAGGGTTTGCTACTCCAAGGAGAATAGCCAAGACCAAGAGGGCAGTTGTCCCATCTGGGCTCTGGCACCAGGAGGGAAAAGCTGTACCCCATCTGCCCCGGCTACCTTCTCCCCGAGAAGCTCCACATCTGGGCAGGAGGAAGGGGGAACCCGCTCTGCTCTCTTCATGGGCACCGAAGTGCAAAGGCCCCTCAGGCACTAGGTGACAAAAACAGTTGAAGCCACAAAGTGGCCTTGGTTAGATGCTGTCTCAGGGTAGAGGTATGGGAAGAGCTCGTAGAGGGGCTGCAGAGCCCGAGGAGGATATGTGGGCAGAAGAGTACATAACAGAGCTGGGAGAGGAAAGCGACCGGAGGGACAAGAGTGCCACGGGAACAGGAGGGAACTTCCTATGGAGGTGGTCAGCAAAAAAAGACCAAAATGTGGGGAGAAGACTCTAGCAGAGAAGAGGGAGGAACTGCCCTGACCGACTGGCTGGAGCTTGAATCTAGGAGATAGGGAGCAAAGAAAAACCCAAGATGTGGAAAGGCAGGTACCACAATTCAGCACAAACCAAGCCTCCCACACCTGAGGGAGAAGTCAGGGCGGGACCGTGTGGGAAAAGGGGGCTCAAGAGATCCACTGTGGGAGCCCAGGGATCTGACAGGGAACCTGCTGGACCTGCTGGAGCAGCTGCACACGGGCTAATCTCCGAATAGAACAGAACTTGCCTCTGGCTTGTTACACCTGAATTTTATTAGGAGTCCAATATGCACTGAAGTAAATAAAAATGTGTTCCTCTCTATTCAATCTTCTGCTAGATCTTAAAATCCTCTAACCTGCAGGAAACTCTATCAAAAACCCTTCAGGAAGGGTCCCTTCATTTTTATGCATAAGTTCTGAGTCCTGTGCAAATCCAAACAAAGGCATATGGGAGGAGGGAGAGCTGAGCTCCTCTTCTCTGCCGTGTGCGTCCCTCCTACACTGGCCAGGCACCACACATGGTCCACAGCTCCTTTCTGATCCATTTGTCTAATCTTCTTCCCATGCAGAGGCCTGCCCTCAGCCTTGGGAAAGGATGCAGTCCCTCACTATCAGTTCTATGGATCCAGGAGCGGTCTTCAGGACGCCCTGTCTCCCACTCAGCTCCTCCTGCCCTTATCCTCCATGCCCTAGATGTTTTCTCAGGTGCCTTCCAAGCACAGGAGCTCCCATGACCCTGGTGCTCCGAAATGCAGGCAGGTAGCAAGGCTGAGGTGGGGGTACACATCCTACTTTGGCTGGGAAGATAATTAAAAGGGCAGTCAGGGATGGGAGGGGGGATGGATACCTTCCTCAGCACCTCCTGCTCCACTGGGTCTCACTAGGTCAGCACTTTCTGGGAATTGCTGTATTGCCAGATGTTGATTGGGCATCTGACAGGAGACGAATAAAGCCAATAAAGTTCTTATTTCTGGCTATAAAAAATAATAATGAAAAGCAGACAGAGATGGGGGATAGGCTGCCCACAGCTTTCCCAGGTTGCACTGAGCTGAATGCAGAAGGAGCTACCTTCAGTTGCCTGCCCTTATTTTCTCCTGCCTGTATGCCATGAGCAATAGGCCTGAAATTAAGCAGTTGGATGATGTTTGTGCAGAGTCAGAAGTATTCCTCAATTCCTGTCAAAGGGACTCTCATTTTGCATGACCTTTTCCCGCTGCAGAGCCATAACCCTCCTTCAGAGTCTGTTGAGCTGAGCCAACCCCACCATGAGTTCACGACTCAGGACCCAGATGTCTGCAAACCAGAGCAGACCAAATGTCTCCTTGAAGGCCAAGTCACCTTCTTTTAATAATGACTATTCTGCCTCTAGCTGTGGAAGGGACAGCTCCTGTTACCATGTCAAAGGCTGCCCTGCTTCCTCGTACCTCTCTTCCCAGAGGTACAAACATGCCCGTGCTTTCAGGTCCTGTGTAGCTAAAGACCAAGTTCTGAATATCAACGATTTCCTTCGTGCTCTGCTGTACCAGCCTGGGGATATTTGGCTGGGGTGCTCTGAGCAGTTCTGAGATTTTGAGATGCATTTCTGTAAAGAGATTTGCTACACAGCTGCTGTCAGAAGAGCTGCCTTTGTCCCTACCGGCAACAGTGACACCTCTCCCCTTAGGAAGCTCTGCAAACGGTGCAGATCCTACCACGCCAACACCTCCCAAAGTCAGGTGATAAGCTGCTTTGAGTCTAAATTTAGAGGGTGACGGGGATATTTATGAACAATTTCCTGGGTTTGCAACCCTCATAACCTGGGATCTGAGCGAGCTCCTGGGCTGCATCCATTAGAGGTCCTGAACAACCCACAGAACTTGAGGGAGGGCAAAGGTACCTCTCTGCCACATTGGTGCCTTCGCCGTTCACAGCTGTTACAGAGTCTGAAACTCCCTTAGTTTCAGAGGCAGCCTGAGCACCGCAGAACAGGTCCTGCACTGCTGTGCTGGGAACGCTGGCACCTACCTGCGGACACCTTGACTGGCTCTGGATAAGCTTGCAGATCCATCTCATCCATGGCAATCAGAGCAGCCCTTTTCCCCACTGAGATCCGGGTTGGTAACTGGAAAAAAACATTCAAAATGTGTATTAACAGTTTTACGAGGTGGGCACCACCACAAGGAGAATGTCCAGCATGACTGTGACTTCCTCTCCACATGACGACATGAAGCAAAGTTGCATTATTGTGGTAGATTTCAACCCAGAAGCGAGCTCCCGGGCATCTCATAAAGCCAGGAACAAGTGTTCTTCCAAAACAACAATGCCTTCAGCCCAGAAGCTGCTGCAATCTGCATGGGAAAACCTTCTGCTGGACCTCTGAAGGCCAAAGAAGAGTTAATTGCTGATCTAAAAACCAGCAAGTTGCCTAGATACCACAGGGCATGATCTGGTTACACTTGTGCAAACAATCTGGCACCAGGCAGTGACGCACGCACCTATGCATTTAGCATTTCTATTTTCCCAAGCCTTAACCTCAGTTGTCGGCATAATGGACTAGGAATATACATTTAAGGTGGAAAGCATTCCTGGAAACTGGCTATTCTTCAAAGGCATATTTACTGGATGTTCCAATAGCCATGATTCAATAAACGTACAGCAATATTACACTGGGTAAAAATATCTGGGATAAAAGAAAAGTGAAACTCCCATTACCTTTTTATTCAATATTTTTATCAATGATCTAAATGACGCTATATAAATCCTTGTTGTGGCAAAGTTTGCAGATGCCAACAAGATTGGCGGTAGGGAAACAACAAGCAGGACTGGACTATCAATATACAGCGATCTGAAGTAAGTGAGAGTTGGCCACACTCCAGTGAAACATGATTTAAAAAGTCAAATGCAAGGTAAGACATTTGAAACCAGAAATGCAAGTTACACTTACAAGATGCTGCCTCAGAAAGGAGTTGCTTTGAAAAGGACTTAGAGGACGTCACAGAGATCAGCCATAGCCCTAGCTGCAGTGCAAGCTGCTGTAAAGGGACCCCTCCAATCCCTCGGGGTTTAGAAAGGGCCATCGCAGACCCCAGCAGGAAGCGTTCCTTCTCATACGCAGCTCCAGCGACAATCTGCTGGAAAGCTGTGTTCAGGCTATGTTCCTTCCTTCACCGAGAAGGAGAAAATACAGAAGCGGGTCAG
>NW_009204778.1:12704-62575 GCF_000690835.1 Fulmarus glacialis
AAAATTACCCTGGAGCTGGGGAAGAGAAGCTGTCCAGCGTGCTTCTGAAGGAGCCCAAGACTGTCAGCTTATCAAAGATGTGATTGAGACAGGATCTGATTACTGCTACAGGCACTAATATGAGGGAAGGCCATTGTGAGGGAGGGCTTTTGGCTACCACGGTGCCTCTTCCAAGACAACGGCAAAAGCTGGCAATCAGAAATTTAACCTCGAAATAAAACATAACAGAAACAGCAGTGAAGACCGTTCAGTACTGGAAAAGCTTGCCAGAGAACTAGGCGAAATTAGCTGTTTTTCAGAAGGCGCTCTTTAACCCACCTTCTGGGAGAAATTATATAGGTGGTTAGACTAAACATGGCTGTCGTAATCCCTAGATTACTAGACTGCAGTCTAGTTCTTGCACAAACTGTTTGGAGCAGGCATTTCTTTGTATTCGAAGGAATGGAGGAAGCACTGTGGAAAGGCTCGGGCAGCCTGAAAGATTCTTCCTAGCTGCCTCGAACTCTACACTATGCTCGGGGGGCTTCCACTGCTTAAGCTTTACATACTGTAAGTTATATGACTGTCTCTTCCCAAATTAAGCAAACACAGATTCCCTCCTGCCGAGCTGAAAATCTCAGTATCAGTTCCTCCAGTCCTCACGAAATCCTTACCAGTCTGGCTCTGGAGAAAAGGTATAAAGAACCCCTGTCTGCTCCTAGTTACAGCTGGGGAGCTGTACAGATATCAGTGAGGTTTCAGGGTGTAACAGAGCAGAAACCAGCTCAGCATGCTCATCTTCTCAAGCTAAGTCTGTCCTTCTGTTTCGATAGATTAGCTCTTCGCCTGCATTTCCCCTTGCACAGTGATGCCAGCCTGGCCACAGCAACAGTGAGCAGCGAACAGCGGGAGGCCCCGCTTCATCCAACACCAACTCCCAGATCTCTAACAGTGGCGGCTTTTGTTCTCCTGGCTCCTGCCTGATCTCTCCAGCCCTGTCTTACAGCACTCTGCATTCCTCCTTCAGGGCCCCCTCTTGAAGTAACTCCATAAAATAGTATATTACTTTTCTATTTCAAATCCAGACCTGGCATCTGAGCAAAAATAAAAAGTGATCAATCATCACGCTGAAGCAGAAGGGTCTTTTTTCCATCTCTCCCTTGGTTTTGCAAGCTGAACTGTCAGAAGTGAAAATTCACCTTCTGTTTGAATATGCAGGGAACACATAGAGTTGGGCAGTGTGATACAAGGAGTGTATTTTCTAGATAAAAAAATGAATGCATTGCAGAGAATAAACTGATAAAGCTCATCTTACCTGCCAAACTGAAGGTGGAAACTCATGTCACAGCTAGCGGGTGAACTACACTTCTCACCACTCTCATTTGACGCTGTGCCCCACACAGCACACCATCTCTTGGCTCCTAAATCCAAAGTCATCAGTGGGAACCAGGCAACGTTTCCACTTGTAGACTGGATCTCGGGTGGAGTACCAGATGCAAGTTTCCTTGGCAGATCCGAAGTCTGTCCAGACAGTGCCATCCCTTCCCTCGGGGGCAACAGCAATGCTAATCACGAAACAAGCAACTTCCTGATTGCAAAGTATTGCTTCCCTGGAACAAAAGCATTTCAGAGTGAACATGTTATAAAAACAATAAAACAGGCTGTGCATGTTCAGATTAACTTTCATTAGCTATTTCCGGGAATGAGAGGCTGGTTTGACCAGCTTCCTGCAGACTCTTCTACAGCTGTATCGGCGTTTGTTTTATTTTGGAGCAGGACAGCCCTTTTGAGGTGACTCTCCTGACCTTCCCCACTTACTACACTTAGGTCCACGCTGCAGAACTGGATTCCTTTCAGACAAAACTAAAGGACAAGATGAGCTCCAGAGACCCACACAACATGTCCCAGCTGCTATTGAATGTTCCAAGCCATGGGGCCAGATCAGACCTATCCCAAGTAAATCCCTCAAATCGCATATAGCGGACCAGGACCAAACATTTCACTCCCCAGATCTGCTCCTACCACACCTTGCTGCTTCCTAGTGCAGGTGTAACGGCTAAGAAGCCTCTCTCTGCATCTGCTTATCTCCCTGCAAGACCTCATGATGCTTCCCAGACAGCCCTTTGCGGTACACAGACCCTTTGCAAGAATTAGCTAAAATTTTCCCCCATTCTACTCTGTTCTGGTTTAGCTAAACAAGATTTCCTCTAGCAGGAGATGCAAGGTAGTATGCTTGGAGCTTGCAGCTTACCCTGTTGTCTTGTGAGTGTAGCCTTCAGAGGTCTTTTCCCTGGAAGCCTGGCTTGGCCCAGCAAACCCTAGGGCTTCTCTAAGTCACTGCCAGACTCTGAATAAAAAAAGCCAGGGCTGAGGTTCAGGTAGAGAACCATGTGTTCACATGCTGGAGGCACTGAAGGAAACAGAAGGTCAGGTGAATTCCCACAAAGAAATTACCAGGATTGTTAAGGATTAATAATTATTTTTGCATCTGACAAGTTACTGTAGCGTTAATTTCCTGCAACAGTTTTTTCTTAGCTCTTGTGTGTATGACCAAATTCTTTGCGAGATCACCTCTGGTATGTTACCTGACGTGCTCAGATGACAGCTTGTGTAAGACATGTTCGTTCACTAGTTATTTTCCAATTAGCATGTAGCTGTGGTGTGATGAGTAATCTTGTATGGAGAGAGGGAATCTTAATTTGCCTGCCCTTAAAACAGGTTACTGTGATTTCTAATGAGTGTCGAACAATTGCAAATCCTAACCAACCAAAATAAAAGGTAACTGGCTAGTGTCAAGTCTAATTTCACTAAACAATGGTATCATTAAATTCTCCTGCTATGGTTGATTTTGAACTGGCAGTAAGAATGAGTTATACCTGCTACACGGGGATTTCAGATTTCTTCTTCGGTTCTATCTTTGATTTATTTAATATATTTATTTTGTGGTTTACATTTTCATATTTTTGCCCTTCTGTTGATGATAACAGCTGTCTGAAGATTTGCAGTTCACTTTGTCAATGGTGAAGAAATCAGGAGTGTGGCATCTGGGTGTGCTGTAAGTGTACCTGGCCACCTTTAAACATCTACACTAACTCTGGAATACAGGGGTTCGCTACCCCAGAAGATTGCTCCTATTGCAGAAATCTCAGTGCAAAAGCATCACTCTTCTCCCAGAAATGAATGCTGCTTCAGAAGCTGATTTAAATCAGAGACCAAAATAGAGGAAAAACCACTCTCCTGTTATTTTCACTCTTCCCCTACTCATGCGACAAATCAGCCGCTAGTTACAGTACATCTTCCAAAGACTGAACATTTTTTCCGCAGAGTGGCAGAAAGAGGAGCATATGTAACACTGTCACTGGAGTAGCACAGTCATCACATCACTCTTAAAAATTGGTAGAAAAGCTGCCGGGAAGCAGCGAGTATTGCCTGCTGGACAGCTCAGCTGTCTCGCACTCGACGGGAGCAGGCTGAAGCTGAGGAAGTCCCTTTCTTGCCTGGACTGGCAAGATGTTGCCCAGACGTTGTGCAATGAAGAGCGCCTAAAACCAGAAACCCAGATGAATGTGAAGTTCGGTAGCTCAGATGATAGGTATGGTAAGAGTAATATTTACAGAGCTAAACGTGGCTGGGGTACGGCTACACTTCAACACTGCTGTGCTGTAACAGGATAGGAGCTAGAAGTGTAGTATCTGCCCCCAGTTGACTCTTCAGCGTGCGGACACCTGAGAACAAGAATGTTTTGTTCCTATCCAGTTCCCCCTCCTTCCACTGCAGGTGGTCAGGAATGGATGAGTCTTTACTCAGAGACATAAATACAAGCTCTCTCAGATATAATTGCTACATCAGCTACACACAGAATATGTATTTTATATACTATAATAAAACATGGCAAAACAGAATATATAGTATTTCATATACTATAATAAAACATGACCACCCCCAGTACTTTCTGTCAAACACTGCTGTGCAAATATTTATGGTGAGAGTGTATTAAGGACTCAAAAAATTAAAAAATGAAGGAAAAATATCTCTCTGTTCTCCTGCTGGTGACTCCTCTCACCCCGTATCTCCACCACACCTTACGATATAAACCTCCCCATCTCCACTGAAAAGACTCCAGTTCGTACTTCCAGTTCTCTGTTAAAGGTACTGTAACTGCCATGGAGCATCTTGGTCCAGTCAAGATCGTATTGTACTTTTGAGTCTCCTTACATAATTTAGCAAGATTATACTGCCAAAAAGCAATTTCTCTGCAAAGAAAGACCAATAGGTCTTGCCTGATCTCTTTAGCTCTGTATCATCTGCAAATTTAATGATCCTACATGCTGCGGTGTTGCATAGATCTTTAATAAAAATATTAAAGAGCCCTAGCAGAGGATCTGCTCCTCAGTCACCTCCTCATTGACACTCGCCCTTAGCTTCAAGCCATGACTCTGCCTCCTTGCCAGTATTTTACCCTTCTCAATAATAGATTATTTTAACCTACATTTAGGGAGCTTGTACTATAATCCATCACGCAAAATTTTCTTAAAACCTTCTGGACAACCAGATAGATTTATGCTAGCTAGACTGATAGTTATTTCATTAGCATAAGTGATCAAATTATTCTGACATGATTTACCTGCAATATATCCATGCTGACTCACTCCTATAACAGTAAATTTATTCTTTCTAAAAAATCAGCTGCAAACTAACTGCAAATGAAGATTTCTTAAGAACAATGTTCATCTCGAACCTTTGCCTCATCTTATTATTTCTGTTGTGAATGGAGCGTACACATTTTTGCATCATTTTGGGAATGGGCCAGACTAAGAGAGAGCCAGAGGGTATGGGTACAAGTAGAGGTACGAAAGAATTATCTCTCCAGAGAGGGCTGCTACAGTCAAGGACACTTGACTCCTTTCACAGAGAGACACAGCACAAGGAATTAAGCCTGGCATGTGACACTCAAAATAGGATTTCATCTGATCTGATTTTTATGGACCCTAACAAAGCACGTTGGGTAAGAGAGAGTGTGGAGCAGGAACAACAGTAAGGTCTACCTTGGTAGCTTCCAACCACAGACAGCATCATCACCTTCTACATCCAATAAAACTACAAAAAAAAACAAAACTAAAAAAAGTTATTGCATGGCTAAACTATCCTCACTACAGGCAGAAATCCTAAACCTAAATCTTTCTCACTGCAATCCAAATCCATTATTCCTTGTCCCATCCCTGCCGGACAGGAGAGTCAGGTCCAATGAATCTGTTTTCGGAGACCAGGCAGAAAGACCTGTTGTTCTTCCCTCAGGGCAACTGAGAATTTTCTCTCAAACTGAAACCTCCATTTCCCTTGCTCCACTGTCTGGTTGGCACCTGTAGACTAGATGGACATTACAATCATGTTGAGAGATCTTTCTCCAATGAAACAGGGCTTTAGGGGAATTTGCTAAGCTTGGGTTTTTTGATAGGAAAGATTTCCTTGCAAGAACTGAGCTGAAGTCCAGAGAACAAAAGTCCACTGATATATTCAGTGAAAATATGCTTTCTCTTCCTTTTCTTGTCCGCTCTGCCCCAGCCCATGGCTGTCAGCTACCTGCCTCCTCCAGGTACCTCCTCTCCCGAGCTGAAGAGAAGCTCAGGAGGCCTCCTCAATTATTCTGGGTATACAAAATTGCTTCTTACAGTTTCTTTACCCACCATGATGGCTTGTAGATAACAACATCCTTCCATATAGGGTTCGCCCACACCTGAATGCAGTTGTCAAACCTCAAGGAGCAGCCAAAGCCTGCGAGGATTGCTGCTGACACAGTGCGCTGGGAGCCTGGGGTATAATTCCAGCTCTGCTACTGTCCTCTTGTGCCACCTTTAGGCATGTCACCTTCCTCTCGGAGCCGGCTTCCCCTCCCACCATCGAGTCTGACTTGTATGTTTAAATCCTGAACTCTTCAGAGAAGAGACCAACTCATGTATTTCCCAGGGTCCGCTGTGCAAAGATATCTAAATCCGCTTCCCAACTCTTTTTGTTAAAGGAGAGAACTTTCTTTCATTTTGCTGTTGGCTAAACATTCAGTAGAGATTTTTCACACGGGATTTAAAGACTGCAGAGGACATGACTTGGGAACTTACCACATAATGCCTGTAAGTTAATTTTTGTCTAGGGAAGCGTTCTTGCATAGAAGGATGCTTACGAAGGTCCACTCCACAGGCAGGCTATTGGGTAATCTGTCTGTTACCAACTGAATCATTAAATTACATTTTTAATTTCGACTGTGTTCTTCAACACAGTGAAGCTACATGCAACATCCTGCTGAGGGCAAAGTGAGTCAAGTAGTTATTAAATGGTCACAGTTAAAAGGTAGAACAAAGGTCCAGTCATTAAAGCACGCACGGAAAGCCAAGCCTTTTCCACTACACAGTAATCCTCTGTAAGGCTTCCCCACTGGTTGGCATGGTAAAATAATATAGCCAGAGATGATATTTTTTTCCTCCTACATATACTCTCATTTAGTTTCTCGGGGAAAAAAACTTTTCAAGCTCTTCGGGGTTTGTGTGCTTTGTTTAAAAAGAAATAAATTTAACCGTGATAGTCACCGAGGCGTTTCAAGCCTGCTGTGTTGGATGGGTTAATCAAGGGGATAAGATGTGTCCTTGGGGAAGAACAGGTACCAGTGAGGCTTCACCCCTAACCAGCCAACGGCCTTGATTCGGCAAAATTCTCAAGTGTATGACTAAAGCTTGAGTTTTTAAGTATACTTAAGCGTCATTGACTGCAAAAGGTTTTAAGCACATATTTAAAATTAAGTGGAGGCTTTGATAACTGGGGACCTCAGTCAAATCTAAGAACCTCTAGGAAATTGGGAGATATTGCCTGTGTTCAAGGTGTGTCTCCAAGCACATGATACACGTGCCACTCCATCTAAACCCCTAAATTAGCACATAATCTGTAGACTACCAGGAAATCTTAAGTCTCTTCTCAATCAGCACCATCAAAGTCATGACAGCGCTGCAGAAAACGTTCCCCTTTAATTACATGTGATCATTGAAGCTAACCACGTAGTGTATAATTAGTAAGAAAAATGAATTATTTAAGTAACTTGCATTTAACAAATAGTACTGCCATTCTGATTGCAATTCAGTATTCAGTCACCATAAAAAGACCTTCTTCTTATGCAGGAAAACAGATTTTCCTGCTTCTAAGATCTTGCAGATTTGAGAATTTTTCCAGGGTTTTCAAACATAAAGTCCTACATCCTCATATAGATTCGAGGGTCAGTAGCAACAAGGTAGCTTACCAGGCAGACTGATCTCTGGAGCAGGTTCCTAGCTGGATTAAGCACAGCTATGCACTGCTGTGAATGTAGGAAAACAAACAAAAAATAATGGGGAAAATGATAGCCTTTCTCTCATTTGACAGAGATCTCACTTTTCCCTCTTTTTTTCCTTGTACATTTTCATAGTTTTGTAGACAGGTAATTACATGTCTGATGTAAAGACCAACCCTCACAGTTCATGCTTCAGAGCCGACAGAATTTAGTTGCAATTTTATCACAGTAATCACAGATTCAGTAGAAATGCAGCTGGGATGCAGCTGGGGTGGAGGTGGAAGAAGAGCTCACATGACCACCTAATCGAGGTTTTCGAATGGGAGACCTGGAATCAGACATCGAGTTACTGCTCTTACCTTTAGCTTCATCTTCTAAGCATGGGAGAGAGAGACCTGAAGCAATGCAGAGCTGAGCTAAGTTCTCACAACACGGGACAGGGTTGCAAGACCATCCCAGCTCACTCTCAGGAGCAGGTTAGCACACCTGAGCAGAACTGCACCCAAGCCAGTCAACCTGCTCTCTCAGAAAGGCTAATTAAGTGAGGTGAACCTAGACAGTCCTAAACTTGAGCCAGTTTTCTACCAGCCAACTCAGCAGCTCGGCCCTGCAGTTCCTGGCACTTTCATTCCAGCAGTAGCAATGGCAGAGCCAGCTCAGTCTGCCTGTCCTCCCCGTCCAGACATGCCCTTCATTTCCCATGGAGCCCCACAGCTACGTTCACTTGGACTGAAAAACTTAAACCAGCTAATGTGGGCTAGTGAGCACATGTCATTTGTGGAGGACAGGAGCGAAAAACATCTCTCTGAATTTACGGCATCATAGCCCAATCTTGCAGCTTCCTCCGAAGCATGGAATGGACTCTGCTGGGGAGAAGAGGAGAAGATGCTGGGGTAGAAGGACTACACTGACATTTTCATAAGGATGCTGGCCCAGAGGCTCTGCTCCATTGTCATGGGCTGGTCTGGGGAGGTCAGGCCGAGAGCTACATGCCAAAGGCTGCCAAGATCAGGTGTAAATGAACAAATGAGACAACGAGAGAAATAAGCAGGAGTGAACAAACATTTGGTTTAACAGCAGCTTCCACTCACCTGGCACTGGATCTTGTCAAAACATCTTTATCTCATCACCAGCGCTGCTCGGCAACAGCGTCATGCCATCCATGGGCCTGTAGGGCAAATAAACCTTTTTGCAAGATGTGAAGAAAAAGAAAAGAGTGAAAACAGCTTTGCTGGTTTTCTAGTGACAGAATAGCCAGTAGAGAAAACTGATATTCCCTGTACAGAACCCAGTGTTAAAGACTGGATAGGAAATGAGTCCTGAAATTACCATCAAACATTTCCCATGTGTCTAACACACACGTGTTCTTGAGGTCTTCAGTCATTATTACTTCTACAGGGCTGTGCCTGGAAGCACCTCTTTCTGACACACACACTCACAGGACAAACCAGACACGTATCCAAAACTGCTCCTAAGAAGCTTCAGCACTGGAGACTCTCCCTCTCCAGCCCAGGAAATCAGCTCACACCATTACTATTCTTACCACTTTCCCAGCATCTACTTTGAACATCCCTTGCTGTACGTTAAGTCCATTCTTGCCCTCCTGCTACCTTGCGGATGTGAATAACAGATCCGTCCCTCCCACTTCGCCAGAGCATCACCAGGTGTCCTCTTGCCCAGACACTGCCAGTTCCTTTGGTCCGCTCCCTGGGCCAGCATTCTCTAGGTTTATGATCGCTCCGGTCTGCTGCTCATCTCTCTTCCGTGTGTGCACCTCCTGTCATCCCACCCAGGCTTTGCCCACGCTGAGTAAGCAAGGACTGTCTTACGTATCTCACAGGTGCTATTTCATAGAGGGGGTAAGACACGAAAAGATCTGGTCAATCAGAGATGTGGGAAAAAGACACAGGAGCCCTGCCTCTGCTCTAACCATGAGCCTATACTCACTCAAAGAGTGACAGTCTAAAATACACTTTGGATAAGAAGATAAAATCAGGAGCATCACAACTAAATTGGAATGTCTGGTCACTTTAGCCATATCACAACTGTGCTCTGCTGGTGCTATTGAACTCTCTTAAGCTGCCCTTTAGCAGCACGTCCCTTTCTAAAGCTGCCAGCGCCTTTGTTCTTCTCGAGAATAGCTGCCCGCTCGTGCACACAGAGGCAGGGGAAGGTTGGACACCGCGTGTTGCATTGTACTGTCAGGCTAAATAGAAGCTGATGGGATAATAATTAATTGCAGTCTCCCTGTAATAAAAGACAAGACAAAGCAAGAGATATAAATAAAATCATCAAAGGAACTCACAGAATAGGAGCTGTGTCTGCATTTTGTGGGCAATTTACAAGCCAAAGGAAGGTTGGGAACCCAAGGACTGAAAAGCAATAAAAATCTATGGAGCCCTCACAAAACCATGACAGCGTCTCACTGATCTGTCTTGTTACCAGGCAGAGGTATAAATTCCCTCAACACCTTTGTTTAAGGAGCTGGAAAGGGAAGGGAAAAAAAGGCTTGAAGTGGGAGTGACCCCCAGCTCACTCAGACCCGAACAGCAGGGAGGTGCCCTCGGAGAGAATAGAGGAGACAGAAGGCACCCAGCTCCACTCCAAGGGCAACAGGCTGCCAGCAAGTGCCGCGAGCCTGAAAATATGGTCTGGAGAGCTCTGGGCAACCGGGAGTGCTTTAATGGAGAGATCTTTAACTCTCTTTGTACCAGGAGGGCTCCTTTCCTTATGGCCTGCACAAAAGCAAACCCTGCCCTGACCTGTAACTTGCCAAACCCCAGCTGCCTGTCCCTGCTCTCCAGCTGCTGTCATGGCCGTCACCTTCCAGCTCAGGGGGGAAGAAGTGGTGACGAGGCAGAGCCAGAGTTGAAAGGGTCCCCAACGCCACCCCAGCCTCAGGGGCAGCTGCAACCTGGAGACACGGGCAGGACAACAGAGAGGGGAACCCTCCCCTTGCTCCCTCCCCATGAGGCTGCGAAACAGGAAAATGGATATGAAAGAGGATGGATATGAAGGGCGGGGAGGGAAAGATCCTACGTCTTGGACTCAACTCCTATTTAATGCCTAATTCTCACTAAAGTCAGATAAAGAGGTGCCTAAATACCCTCACAGCAACAGCCAGTTACATGTCACGCCCCTCTGCTCAGCAGCCTGCCCTGCTCCCCAGCCCGGGGAGCACCTGATGCAACTCAACCTCAAGGGCAGAAGAATGGAAAGAAGAAAATTATTGGGTGCTCTCGTAAAAAAGAAAAGATACAGCCCTCACAGACTTCTGGGCCGAACTGCTGCTGGTACAGGCCTCTTCTCCTGTGAAAATTCAGCTCATCTCCATATTGCCATTAATCCCACCGCAGAGATACAGACTTCCCTCATTCATTCCCTAAAGTGAATGGGGAGGCTAGGGAGAGAGGGAAAGCAATGAGGCACATCCTCTGCCTCGCTTTTCTTCGTAAGTGGGTACACATCAGGGACAACTGGAAGCACAGATCCCAAATCCCAGTCCCAATCTGGGCTTTGTTTTGGGTTTTTTTTTTCCCCTCTCTTTCTAAAATACTCCTTTCAGAAATTTCTTCTCTGGTTAAATGAAGCCAAGGTAAAGAAACAGCAACTAATTAAAATGAACTGCTGTTGCACAATATCCCCCCCAAAGGTAAACACAATCTTCTTTCCCGAAAGAACAAATAAGCTCTCAACTAAACAAGAACTTCCTTAACGTAGTCGGCAAAGTCTTTCTTCCACCTGTTCCCTAAACAACAAACAAAGCAACCAAGAGAAAAAGTCACCTCCCTTTCCCGTGCCCGCCTTGCCAGAACTTTACATCTCTGCAGCAGCGATGCCAGCCGGGACCTCCCCACCTGCAGCTTGAGGGCTCCGCCTTGCTCAGGGCGATGTCTTCCAGCAGAAGCTGGACCTGGTGGATGGTCACCAAAGAGAAGGGATCATTACAGATCACTCCCTGCCTTGTATCTCCTTGCAGACCAGACTTGTCAGGAAGAAGAGGTGATACAGTCCTTGCTAGCCCTGTAGGCAACAGAGCTCTTGTCAGCCCAAGAGCTTTGGTCTGCCAGGAGGGCTACAACTTTTGCATTAGCTCTGGGCAAGAAAGAACCACTGCTGGGCTGGCTGGCTTTAGGGACCAAGTCTTGGATCTAAAAGCAGGAGCCTGAGCTGTCTGAGCTAAGGGTCAGCTACAGCTGATCAACTCTCTCTGTGGTCTAGCTGGCAAGAGAGGAGAGCTGAGCACATGCAGAGCGAGAGCAGCTCTCCCTTCCCAGCAGTAGGGATGATCCAAGGATCTGGAGGCACGATGCTCAGAGCAAGCTCAGCAGTGCAGCATCCCCCACTTGGCTCAAGAGAACTGAAAATGGATGAATATTTCTATCACCAAAAAGGCCAGAGAAGGCTCCCGTCACCCTGCAGGTAACCTGCACTTACTGCCTAAGCAGAGCACATCTCTGTCAGACTGCAGAGCCAGAGCATAGCTAATGCGCTGTGTCGGGGAGAGAAAGGCAGACAGTGAGTTAATATACATCCTTGACTTCAAGCAAGTTGAGAGCTGCTACAGAGAGTAGGAGAGATCTGGAAAACACCCAAAAGTTTGTGGGGGCTGCCACCAGATTCTCCCTCTAGCCTGCAATCAGTCCTGTGGGTAGGGAGAAGGGATGTAGGCTCCAAGCGCTGCCAAGGGAAGAGTGCGCCGCGGGGCAAGCAAGCAGAAAAATCACAGCTCAGTTGCAGCTGTGCCAGCTCTAGCTGAGACTGCTTCTCACGCCTTGTCACCGTCCCACTCCGTGAGACCACCCTCGTGCAGATCTGCCAGCTGGGGCACGCTTGTGATCGCTCCCTAATCCGGTTCAGTCAAGATGAGCTGTCTTTTTCCATACTCTAAATGTACGTAAACACTTTGCTTCTGCCTCCTTGTCCCTCTGTGGGAGGGATGGGCCTATTGGGGTAAATGGGTAATTAGCAGGCGTACTACTGGTGTTTCACATTTCACATCCATGGTCCCCACTGGTTTTAGAAGACAGCCACAGCCCAGCTTGCTCCTCATGAGCATTCCCAATTCAGACCTATGTCAAACATAGCTTAGCCAAGGTCATTTTTAGAGGGAATCACTTTGTGCTTTTTAGGGCAGTCTTGCAACTTCTTACAACGAAGCCACAGGGCAAAGGCATCCTGGACCCACAAAGTCGCTGGAGACTGCAGCTTGATAAGGTAGGCTGTGACAATCCTTATTATTTCCTCATTATTCCCTCACCCCAGGAGTCCTCAAGGCTCAATTCACTCTCTGATTCGTGAAACTCATCGTGAACCTCAGAAGTGGGGAAGAGCATTTGGCGCAGGTTTTTGGTGCCTGATAGCCACCAGAATGATGTCTCTGCCCTAGGAGGACACAGGTCTGGTCAGAACAGCCCCTCAGCTCCGACACCAGCCATTTGTTATGGCACTTGGCTAGGAAGAGAGCCTCCTCGCCCAGCTGGTACGAGGTCCAGGAGCCTCTTCTGTCCAGAACACAGTCCCGGCTGTGATCTCTGACCGGAAAATCAAAATTCTTCCTGAGGTTTACATATGAACCCAGGGGCTCACCCCCCCGAAAAAAACCCAGCTCCATCCTCTCATGCCAGCTACAGTCGACTGGATGGACAGAAGTGCCCGCTGAGGCTGGGAGTGTCACGGGGCAACTGTCATGACCACAAGTCATGTACGGCGAAGCCAACTCCTGCGAAAGGTCAGGTCCCTGACATCATCATACTCAGAACAAGAAAAGCGTGTCAGCAGGGCTTTCACAAAAACCTGTTTTTCTGTGCGCTGTACAGAACAGAAGCACGAACAGAGTTACTTACCCGAGCTGCGGGAAGAGATCTGACAGCAGAGGGGCAATAACCTTTAGCTGAAATGCAGTAACTTTTTAAAAAAAAAAGATCCTAAAGATGGAACAGACGTTCATCTGATCACATCTTCAGCTGTAAAATATCCCCTTCCTACTAGCAGCCTTTTTTTTACCTGCATCCAGGCAACGGGAACTATGTTCACTGATACAGTCATTATTACACACACTGCTACGACCTGCTCGAGATAATTCCCACTCAAGGGCAAGGGAGAGGGAAAGCGACGGTATTTGGAACGGCTCTTGTTCAATTGTTCGGAAGGTGATTGAATGCTGTAGCGCTTAGATCCATACCAGCAGCCAGGCAGGAACAGGTCAGAGGTGACAGAGAGGATCTTGCCATGTGAATAGAGTTTAAAGAGGAATATTTCACTCTGATCCCATTTAAAGCCCCTTGTGCAGTCTGAGCAGTAGGAACATATCCAAAGAGAAGCTGTCTGTGCTGTGCTGCCACCCACGGCAGCATCCAGAAGGGAGGTGATTTGGTCCCAAGCTTAGAAACTATTCCAACCTTTGCACCGGAGGAGGGGAAGGGTGCAGGCATCTCCTCTGCCCACCCTGAACACGGATCCCGGACTATTGCTCCTTTGATCTCGGCTGCTGGCTCGCAGCCTCAGGTGGCTGATCAGCCAGATGCAAGATACGGCCAGGACCTTGAACCTCCTGCGTTTATTGTATCTGAACCATCTTGCCTGCCGTGCAATTTAGGAAATATGACAGAGATTCTACATAGGTGTGCGCACACTCACAGGCAGAACCAAAAGCAGTTCAAGGCTTTTTATCAGTAAGTGATAACACCTGGACTTTGAGTATATATTCAGATTAGTTTAGTAATTAGTAGTTAATATTCTCGGTGATAGGATGTGTGAAATGCAAGCAAGAGGCTCTTTTGATCTTCCATCCTCGTGCTCTTGGATCCTGGACTACATGGCACAAGGAACCAAATGACTACAGCCATGGTACGTGAAGAATGCTGCGGTCCCGTCTTCATGCTTTGCACTCCAAGATCTGCTGTCTTGTTACAGGCTTGCTAGGCTATTTGGAAGGCGGCAGTCGGGGGAGAACTCATGGATTTTAAATAAAGATGAAGATCACATTAGGGATCCTGTTGGATATGGCATACGTGCACGTGGGGGCCCAGCCTACACCAAGGGCTGGACACGTTCTTTGTGAGAAGTTGAAGAATACGATGCAAGAGTTGGAGGCATTCAGATTGCTTGGGACAGCTGCACCGCCGTGACAGGCTTGGGCTGGCAGATGCTTCCAAAAGACACTGGTTCCCTGCTCCACAGACAGGGAAACAGCTGTCTGCACCTGTAGACCCATCAAGGGAAGGAAGAGCAAGAGACAAAGCATACAGGATGGCCATGACGATCTAATCAAGCTGTACTGCTAATGCTACTAGGAAAGAAACACTGTACCCTGTAGTTTATTTCTCCTTTGCTTTACTGAATGTGCCCTAAGAGAAAAAACAGACATCAGCAACTCTCACTGCCGTAGGATTCTTGGAAGAGAAAACGCTCCATCCAGCTGAGCTCCCAGCGGGCTGAGCTCCTGCAGACAAGTGGGGACTGGATCAGGACTAAGCAGATGTATTAAAACTCTCCTTCTAACTGAGTTTTTACAGCACCTTAGGGGCTGCAGGCCTTATGTTAATGCTCCACTTGACTTCCCGAGCTCTCTCCTTCACTCACGATCCCATGTGACGCAGGGTTGAATCCCCCCCATTCCTATAGCAGCATGCAGAGGGCACAAAGACATTTTCTTGAACTCCCCATTTCAGGCAGATCAGATTTGCCTGCTGCAGCCACGAAGCAGCTCACAGGTAGCAACAGCATCCTAAGAGGCTGTTCAAGGGCAGTATGGCAGAGAGCTGCTAAGTCCTGAGGGGACTTCTCAGCTTAAACTTTATCTGCTCGAGACTTGGCTAGTACTTGCAGAGCGTTACGCTGCCTTTTCATTTCTACAGTAGTTTTTCTGTTCTTTAAAAGAGTTTTCTTCCTTCACAAAGGTTTTGCTTTACAGGCATTTTCTTTCTCACGAAGTCTCCGCTGCAGTGTGTCTGTGGTGCTGCAGAGCTGCTGTATGAACATGACATTGCTTCCTGAACTGGTTAAGGAGAACAGCCCCGTGCTCTGAACCCAAGGGAGCTCGCATCCTCACAACCCTCCGGCGTGGCAGGGATGGACAAACCTTATCATACCAAGGCCTGGATGCTCCATAAACCTCGTGTGTCATGGTGCGACCATGCAGCCACACGGATCAGAGCTGCGTCGAAGGCACTGGATTGCCATCAAGGACGGTGGGAGCAGAGGTATTCAGTTCGCTCAGTAAAAGATTAAAGCTGCACTGACTCTAGGGACTCTACTCCAGGGTCTAGGACAAACCTCTTCTCAGGGCTGAACATGAGGATGACAGCCAGGGGTTGGCTTGATGGCTGCTTGCACACCGGGGGTCATGGCTCCGGCTCAGCAGGGCCATTTGTTCTCTGCCTTGATCTTCATCCCTCGGCTGTACTGAAAGGAAGTTTGTTGGAGACAAACATGTATGGCACACAATGTCAGCTTCAGAGCAAGCTGCGAGGAAACAGATTGAGTTCTCTGTGCAAACCAACAGCGAAACCATTCCTTGGTGGCTTCTCTTGTGGGACACTTCAAAGGCACCATGCATCCACAATGCAGCTGCTGCCCTGGGGATGAAGTCGTTGAATACCCTCCATGAATGAGAAGTAAAAATTAAGCAGTTAAATTTGGCACGTGCATCACAATAAAGATCCCTGAATGCTCAGCTTCTTATTGAACCTAAGGCAGGCTGTTAATTCGTTATTCACTTCCCAGCCTGGAAGGAAAAGCATGTTATACCCGAGGGCCAGAACTGATGAACAGAGCCATAAATCAAGCAGTTTACAAGACCAGCAATTAGGAAACAAGCTGACAGAAGGGAGAACTCCGTCAGTAATAAAGCAGACACACCACAGGATCTGCTGAGTGCTCACAGCAACCGGGGACACGCAGTCCTTTCCACACTCCATCTCTAATTCTTCCCATCATTTGCTGCCTTTTCCCTCTGTCTTCTACTTCCCTTCATTTCCTCCTGCCCCCCCTCCAGTTTTTCCTCTGTTCTCTTCCCCCTCTCTTCTGAAAAGCCTATTCTTCCAGAGAATGCAAGAACACACCTGCTGAGCAAGTGGATTTACCAGCTGCTGCCCAGGAGCAGAGGCACGTGCTGGGTACCAGCAGCCACAGAACAACGGGTACACACCGCCCCGCGACGCAGGGTGTGATGGAGGGAGCAGTGTGCTGCTCTCCAGCCAGAGGACTACAGGAGTACGTCAGCCCCTCGGCAGGGGGTCAGCCCTGTAGGTCCCGGGATCGTGTTGCAGGGGGAGTAAGTGGCAGTGGGCAGAGCTGCTCAAGTAAGGAAGGGCTGGGATGACTCTAGCCACCTAACCTGTCTTCTGGCCCAGTCACCTCCTCTTTTCCAGCACCAGTTAGTTCCAGCTCCCTTAACTTTGACAGCAATTTCCAACACCCTTCCAACATCTCCTGCTCGACTTCTAGTTCCCTCTCCTTAGTCATCATTGCAAATCCTGCCCTTGCTTTCCTCACTCAAAATGATCTCCCGGAGTGGAGTCACCGGGTGGCCAAGGGGGTTTAGAGCCACTGTTGGTCCCAGTCCCATACGCAGCTCTGCACCACGTTGCCCTCATACAACCCCTCCAGAGAAGGTAGGCTGTGGCTCGTTCCTAGATGCTGCATTCCTGTTGCTGTAGAGCTCCATGCAGCTCAGGACGCCGGCAAAGTCAGGACTGAGCAGCTGTTCTCCGCACACAGCGCAGGCACACACATATGAAATCTGAGTGCAGGACATGGGTATTTAACGAGGCTCTCCTGCTCTCTCACATAGCCCTCCTGCTCAGTGCACGACCACATCTCTAGGCCATCACATATTTGGGAATCACAGCAGCGGTGATATATTTTGTGCACATTAGTTAGCCTTTGGCACTCGGCATGTGCACCAGTCTCCCTACCACAGGAGGAATATGGCTATTTATGAGCCTTATTTTGTCAAGGTAGGAGGGAGACCAGACATTCCTCCAAACATCCCAAGACCGAACGGATCCAGTTATGCCAAGAATTAAGTATGTCATACTCCAGTGCAGCCTCAAGGGCCAAAAGGAATCTCAGATTTGTAAAGTCCACTCTGTGGAAACACTCACTGTCACCACCCATCAGACACCTTCACAGCAGCAGATGCCGAGGGTGAAAGCAAAAGAAACAAGATCAGTGGAGTTATCGAGCCCCACAGTACATGCTCAGCCTCTGACGTTCCCGCACGTCTCAGCTCACTACGCCGACACTTTCCATGAGCTGGAGGTCACAGCCCAGGGAGCTTCCAAAGCAACAAACCACCCTCAGCTGCCGAAGCCTCTTCTTTTCGATGTTCATCCTCCCTAAAGCCAAGGCTGACACTCGCACGACACCAGGCACAAGCACACCCTCTGGAAGAACTGCGAGCTGCCCCTCGTCCGGGCAGGCACGGGCAGAAATGACCCAGCAAAGGTCCCACCAGTTTCCTGCTGGGGAGGGCAGGAGGAACGTGGGTGCTCCAGGGTTCCCAGGACAAGGCCACACGTCACTAGTGACCACAGCCACTTCCCAGACAGGCTGCTCTCCTCCGCTCCAGCCCAAAGTGTGAGGCGGAGGGGTGAAGTCAGTTTGTCTTCAGCACATCAGAAGCAGGGCTGATAGTCACTTAAAGGAAATAAAGCACCGCCTTTGAATGAGCATTATTCTAATGCCCTCCCAGCTGCCTGCGGTTTTGATCTCGAATGGGGAGGCTAAAGATTTGTCTGGAAGAGTTGCTAGTCCACAAGAGGAGGAAACAGCTCCTCTAACCTTGAACACAGAGAGACTAGTAATCCGTCTCCCCCAGCGCCGGGGTAGGGAGGCTTTGATGAGCTCTTTGGCAAGTGCTGTAGGAAGAAGTTGCAATAGAAAGTTAACTAACTGGGTCGCTGCAAAGCAAAAGGAAAATAAAGTAGAAATCTTTTCTGTGCAAAGCAGATTCCAGAGAAGGAGTGAACAGCTGCATTACCAGAGACAGGCTGCAGCAAACTCCATGAGGAGTTGGGGAAGGGAATGGGTTTCAAGGTCTTGAGAAAAGCAAATCCCAGACACGAGGCCATGGCAACAAAGCAAGCTCAGCAGCTGGGGACTCCTTGGGAAAAGATGGGAAATCCTCTTCAAAGGAAGGTTTTTCCCACCCAGATCTTGGCAAGCCACTGTGAGCAGTTACATTTTGCTTATCCAAGGTCTCTCTCAGGCCAGCCAGCCACAGATTTCAGGCCCAGAATGGCTGGTGAACTACTGCGCCTCACCCCAAACGTGCTTTTTCCTTTGATGACAGGTAAGATCCCAACAGGCCGCGTGTGTGGCTTGTAGAAGTGTGCCCTCAGGTGTCCCAATCCGCCATCTTGCAGTCCCCTGGATTCACAGAGCCATGCAAGGGACACCCATAGCCAGCAGGCCCCCATCAGAGAGCATCCATGGAGCTATGCTGCTGTTTACCACCTTTGAGCACTGAGCCCTGCAAAGAAGATTTCATAGGTGGTCTTCTCCTACTGCACGACCAAAAGCTTCTTAGCTGTCCATGTTTTATAATAAGGAATAACATGAGCAAGTAGCAACTGCTGGTACTTCGCCCACAGGTTTATTCTCCCAGAAATGACACGGAGGCTTTCCATGGCATCAGGTAGGCTTTTGAGTGGCACTTGAAGGAAATTCCAGCCACTTGGCTTTGCCCCAGGTCGCTGGCATTCTGGGAAGGTCAGAGCTCCACAATAAGCCATATGTTCCATCTTGGCTTCCCCTCACAATGCCAAGATGTGTCTGCAAGGAATAAAGCCAGAGGGAATGTTAACTGATCGCCACTGAAACGGAGCCTCTCCTTGGCTTTCACCCTAATTAACTATCAATAGGCGGTGCCGGAAGGCCCCTGCATTGCCAATAAAGAATGTGGGGTTGGTAATTAATTAGTGGCCTATTGGGATCCCAGCACCTCTCGCCCATAGCCGAGCTCTACAGATTGATACAAAGGGGATTTAATGGAAACACAGCAGTTTCCCCATTACGGCCTTAAGCAAAATAGAACTAGTTTTTGAAGGAACCTCATTTGCAGTCCTCTCACATGACTGATGCTTGGCACCTAACCCTGTAGGTACAGGATTATATTGGAAAGGAACCTGCCTGCAGAATACGGGATAAGAGAGAGCCCCTTAAGTAATTTGGTGAGCTACTCGTGTTCACCATCCTCCATGCATATGAAAACAGCAAGAGTAGAAGGATGACAAAGAAAGGCCTTGCCTATCAGTGTACAGTTGACAGCACTGCTGGAGACTCAGACCTGGCAACTCATATCTCGGCCCAGAAAACAAGACAGCCCCACTTAAAATAGAACATGCCGCGAGCTGAGCGTCAAGACGTCGTGTTTGGGGGGGTTAGGAAGGGATTGGGATTGAGCAGGGCACAGGCATCTGGCCAGGGGCTCAGCTAGGGCACCGAATATGGAGGAGGATCTAGTCTGAAACCCCTCCAAAAGAAGACAGAGCTCCCAAATCATCTCTGCTCCCTTAGCTCCAAAAGAAACTTCTGGTTTCTCTCATGTTTCTCAAGTAACTAACCAACACAGTTATGCCACTTAATCTTCCTGGTAATCCTAGATTTACCATGGACCCCACGTGATCTCAACCAGGTAACTTTGCTTCTGTACATCATTTTATTTTTCCATCCCAGTAGCTGCTCTCCCTTTCAGACAGGACTAGCAGAGGGCAACGGAAATTTTCTCTGGTCAATAGGAATTAGATTTGGTTACTTTAGTTATGTGTGATTCCTGCTTTCTGGCTAATAGACAGTTTTGCTGGGCTGATAACCATGAGGCCAAATACCACAATTCTTTCCTACAGTAATAAGCTGCAGACAAAAGGTGTCCGAGAGCTAGAACAGAGACAGCAAGCAAAATATCAGGTGGTTCTTTTCACTGCTCATGTAGGGAGCAGTGATGATGGGTGATGTCTAAGCACCAAGCTGTCAGGCCCAGGGGAAAGAGGAATGTCAAAAAGGGCATTAGGAAATCACATCAAGACAACCCAAAGTATCTTTAAAAGATGCTCAGAAGACAAGACGAGGAGCAGCTGCCAGAGGTCAAGGGATGATCTCCCTGGCCTGGGATGGAATAAGACTTTTCTAAGGGTACTGAGGGTCTGGCACCATATATGAATACCCACTCTGCCCACATCCCACGCTGTCACCACACACAAATCCTAATCAGAGCCACAATTTCAGCGTGGTGTAGGTGCACAGAACGTGCATGGCGATGAGACAAAGCCAGCACCGAGCTGAAGGCACGCTGCTGGATGTCGGGGCTGGATTGGCCCAATCAATAACAGAGTTCTGGATGGCAAAGACTACAGACAAAGGGGTCACCCTGCTGAGAACAAGGTATTCCTGGGTATCAGAGCCTGAGATAGCACAGTGTCTCACTGGAAGCACTGGGACAGGCCAGAACACCCCTGCACACCAGGAGAAAGGAGCCAGAGCAAGGTCTGACATGATAAAGAGGAAGCCACCCAGACTTAACTTCTCCCTATGAAGAGAAAAGATGCCCCATACACAGCCAAAAGGTGCCAGAACCATATAAACAGTTGCCCCAGATCATGGTTTTATTCCCTTATCCTAAAAAGTAGAATAGGCCGCTTGCAGGTTATTACCTCCTGGTCTTCCTCCAACTCTAGCCACTGTTTCTGCAGACCTCAGCCCTCTGTTTCAGCTATGTTTATCCTTCACACCAAATATATTGACATTAAGCCTGTTCCTTTCATCCACCAAATGCTATGCTTTCTTCACTGCTCTCACCCTCCAAGAAGCTCTATGGGCCAAATCTTCCCTCTTGGACTCCCAGGCCTGGGTGAGCAGGACCATCCGATCCACAAGCTTAACTTGGCAGTCAGGGATGCTGCTGCTCCTCCTGTGCAGCCCACTTCATTGCAGCCCCTGAATGTAACCCCCTCAGAGACGTTGCTGTACATCCTCTGCCCGAACTTGCAGTTGCGCTGTCTTCCTAACAAGCTCTCTGGCTCATTAACCTTCCATTTTGCTTCTCTTCTCTTCAAGCTGGAGCCTTTCCAGCTCCCTCTCCTGGCTTGATTTTCCTCTCCCTTGTAGTCTTGCTCAAAGAGGAGGTCTGCCATACTTGCTGTTATATGTCTATCGGCAAGTTACAAGCATCTTCCTGACACCATCACGTTGGCCTCTCTCCCAGGTGGCCTCCACGCTGGGAGCTGCTGTAACCTCTCCCTTCAGACTCCTGTGATATTCCCTGTCCAAACAATCTTGTCTTGAAAGGATCAGGATTTTCCTCTCCAACAGACAACATTTTCACTCCTCTCGGTAGGCCCTCATTTTTTCACATAAAGCTGTCAGTTCCATGAAAATGTCAGCTTAATGCTCAGTAACCATCAAGAAACAGATCAAGTGGTATGAATCACTTGGAAAGAAAAAAAAGAACAGAACAGAAAAATCTATGATTCATCCACACCTTGGATCTGCGTGCACTTGTGGTCCCTTCATCTCAAAAGGGGGTACCAGAACTGAAACAGATTCTGAAAAGAGCACAACAGATGGTCAAAGACACAGAGCACAATTAAAAGCACAATTACTGAAGCACAATGAAGTAGGCTCAGACTCGTTAGTGTGCAAGAGAAAAGGCTCGCGGGGGGAAAAAGTAGGGGTGTGAAGTCGTTATTGCTCTGAAGGGGGATTGGCTCTTCACCTCCTCTTCCAAAACAAGAGCTCAGGGCCACTGATGAAGCTAGGAGGAGGTAGACCAGCCCCATGCAGCCTACCTTCTCTAAGACCAGGGAGGCCATCCTCTCTCTCTCTCTGCTCCTGAAGCTGGTACAGGGTCTTTGCTTCAGGTGTCTCAGGAACGGAGGACCAACCAAACTCACCTCCCCAGTTCCCATCATCCCAGTACTCTCAGTCAAATATCCTCTCTTTTCTCTTTCATATTAGGAAAAGAGCCCATCCCAATGTTCTCAGAAGTAAGTTAATTATACTAGCGCTGAAGGCCTTTCCTTGCCTTTCCCCATCTGTCATCTTTCATTCATTATGAAGGAATCAGCCCCCATCTTCTATCAGCTCATAGCACCAGTCCACCCACCAGATTTTCAAGGAAGCACTGTCGTGCTTTTCTTTATTCATGCTTCTAGAAGGGAAAAACATCTACAAAGCTCTTTACTTGTCTTCTTCAAAATCTTCATTTGCTGTGATTCCTACAGCAAGTTTGACAGCGCAGCACCAAGATCACAGTCAGAATCACTTCACTGCTCCTCTGTTCACCTCTACCAGTCTCACACTTTGGTAGGGAGCTCTCTGGGACAAGCCTCCTCCTTTTACCTTGTACAGGTCCATACCACAAAGCTTCATTTTGCAGCTCTTATGCTGAGGGTCCACCTCAGCTCCCCCAGCTGCATCGCTGGTTCAGCATCTTCCTCTTCTGTTCCATTTCTTCCTCTGAAGGACCATGGGAGGGACATTCAGGCCCCTCGCTATACAGCTCCCACTCTCTTCCTAGACTGGTTGAGCTGAAGCAGGGTCCAGAGGTTTTGCCCCATCACTCCAAAACTTCCCCATTCCAGCAAGCAGCAGCCTTCAGCCCTGCAGTGGTGATCCACAGGAGCCAGCCTTCATCGCCAGCCAAGGAGATCCCACCCCAAAATCTGCTTCAGAACATGACTCTACTTCTACTCACCAACGCAAAACATGGGCAAACATACCACCAAAGCAACTCCGCCTTCTAAGTCTCCTTCCCTTCACTGTCCTGCTCCAGGCTCTACAGCTACAACAGAAGTCCCTGGTTGACTCTCATAGTCTCATCTTCCATTCATCAGCTGGGCCAGGGGATCCAACAGTCTAGGCTGGCCCCAAGTCCTCTGTGCCAGTAACAGAACAGCCCCTGGGTACACTGGGATGGGAGCGAGCATTGTCCTTTCTTCACTTGCAAAAGTCCAAGAGGCTGGAGAAGCTTTAAGAGCACAGGGGAAGTCTGGCAGGTGCTAAGTTACTGATTAACCTGCTTTGCAAACAGAACCTATCCTAGCACAGAAAAGGGCAAAGATTTTGGAGAAGATTTCACGCTCAGCTACTGAGCACTCAGCGCCAGGAAAACCCCAATTATCCTGGGCAGGGGCCCAGAGAGGAGGAACATTCCCTGTCCTTGAACATATACAAAAGCTGACTGAAGGATGTTCAGACCAACTGGACCTCACTTTGAAGCTGGCTGTGCTTTGAGCAAGGACCCGGACTGAAAACTCCCTGAGGCTCCTTTCACCCAACATTATCCTCTGATTGTAAGATTATACCTGAAACAGCTGGCAGAATCTCACTTGCATAGTTAACAGCAGGGCTCCTCTGACCAGGCATGGAGCACAACACAGAGCTCAGCTCTCCTCCTCGGCTCACTGGCATGAGATACCCACAGAACAGAAGTATCTGGCCCAGTCCCTAAGCTGGTTGCCCTTTAGATACAGGAGAACGGCTCCTGTCTTGACAGCATTCCCACAGTCTTGCAGATAAGCCAGAAGGAGAGGGTGCCCCTGGAAAAATAATCTGCAGGAAAATTGAAGTGCTGGAGTGAAATGCTGATTAGTTTGCATTTGAATTTTAGTAAAAATGCACTTACATCAATGTTTGGCTCTAAAAAAAACCTTCCAGGTTTGAAAGTAGTTCATAAGAGCCTTGCTAAAGCAGAGTTCTTGGCAGTGGGGTGGTGTCTGCAGGAGAAACTCCAGTTCCCATTGACAGATACTGAGAGGATAAGAAATATCCCTCCTTTACACACAGAGACACCTCAGGATTGGCATCCTGTAAGGAGGGATTTTACATCCTCATCTGGAGATCATCATGGAAAACAAGGGTTTTAGAAAGCCACTTTATAACCCGGAACATGAGAGTAAGTAAATGTGCAGCATCTCAGATATTTTGCTGAAGAGGTGAAGTGTCATGGGCTTCTGATGGGATTCCAATTAATTCCACTACACGTACAAATCTGGCTTTAACTCTTCCAGTGCTCTCAGGTTTAGAATTTTTACTCCCAAGCAGACTGCTACTAAGACCTTCCACCAAATGGCTAAATGCAGCGATTGACTGTACTCATTTTGGCCAAGACTTTCTTTGGCCCTTTCTCCCTTGCTGTAAAGCTTGGCTCTCCCTAAGAGTGCAGCATGAGGAGAGAGAGGACTAAGCTGCAAGGATATGGCTTGAAGAATCTTGGGTTCTGTTGCTTGCAAATGTTTTCAGGGACCTCTTCTGAACTGAGATCACTTCAATTTGCTGGGACATTTCTAGCCCCGCACCCTCAGACTGTGCAGCTGTGTGGTGGAGGATAGTTCTGCCAGTGGAGAACTCAGTCCTAAAGTCCTTGTTCAGGGTTATATATTTCAGGACTGGCATGAAACTAGGGAGGAGCAGACAGAGCCACAAGGGGAAACATCAGAGAGTTCCCTTGGAATAATCCCTTCCATGGAGAGGGGTTTGAGCAGCTGTAGGCTCTTCCAGATTATACCTTCCAAATCCCAGGCATCAGTCAGAAAGGGGCTGAGTTGTTATTTCCACAGGCTGACTCTGGAAACTACGCCCGTTAACACTTGCACAGAGATGGGTTCTGCAGTGGCTATGCCCCTGTTTTCCACATATGTAAGAAATAGGTGTGCTTGCAGTCCAGAGAATCCCCCGCTGCGCTGTTCAGCGGCTGGCGAGTATCCGTTTAAATAATCAGTGAATCCTCTAATGATACTGCCTGCATTCTGGGTTCCTGAAAGCAGCCCGCTAGAAGTGCTTATGTGCTGTTAGTCCCTGTGTGATGATTATAGATGATAAAAATAATTATTTTGGGTCCTGATTGCCTTTGCTTTCTTGATTCTGTTGCTGATGTGTAAAACAATCTCAGTGTTACCAGTTCTATGGGCAGAAACAGTGTGAAGATACAGACTTCCTCCCGAAGGAAGGGCCAAACCTTCAGGGAAATGAAACACCCAAGGCACAGAGCTGCAGCTGTGACAGACTCCTGCGTCTTGAAACATGAAGTCTTTAAGATGCACCTGAACACTCTGCAAAACCAAGGTCAGAGCACGATGAGAAGCGGGTTTCATTATCCAGCTGTAAAACCGACAGGAAAGCATTAGTGACGAACCAGTTCAACTGACTTCTGCTCAAAGCAGTGCTGTCATGTAGATATTGCAGAACCCGAGATTTTAGGAAGCTGAATAAAATCAAGTCTCCTAAAGCAGCAAATGGCCCATTAGACCTGTCAGTACCATGTGTGAAGCTGTGGGGTGGGGGAACCCTTTCCCACATCAGCCAGGAGTTGATAGCCTTCGGATTACGAGCAGCAGATGCTTCAGGTTAGGATCCAGAGTACAGATCTCCGACTTTTGTTTTAAAACACTTACTAATCCATCATCCAAAAGAGTGCAATTGCTTCCCAACCATGTGAATAAACAGACAAGACTGCTAACCTCTATGGGGAGGATGTCACTGTCCCTCACAGAAGATGGGATAAGGCTACTGAAGGTCTCCAGCCTCACCCAATCTTTCCCTTTACTTCTGCCTGAGTAAGGCCTTTTCCTCCTTCCTATCTTCCTTCCTGATATCTCCAACCAAGAGTTCACTTCCATAAGCCTGCTCGCTGCCTGCTCTCTGCCTGTCTCTTCTCCCCACAATGCTCAGTTCTTTCCCATTATGGTTCTCCTTGCACAATCTCAGTGTTGTGTGCTATGCTGGCATGGAGAAAAGGACAAGCAATCCAGTCTCACAAATACGACATGAGACTCTCGTGCTGGACTCCCACTGGGACCGAAGGCACCAGCAGTGCCATGCAGGGAGGCTCTGTTCTGCCCCACGAGCCCACGAGCCCAGATCTGCACAGCCAAACCTGGGGTCTGGGAGACACTCGGGCCTGGGCCCATGGAGCCAGTGAGAGACAGCAAGCACATGCTGTGACACCTAGTAGGGACCTGCACAGGAGAAATAACTGATGGAAGGCCCACTCCTTGTCTTCTGTCATCTTCTCTCTACTGGCATATGGTCCTGCTTGTAGACTTGGGCTGTGAACTCCCTTTTACATGACCCCTGCCACATCCTGAGAGAGGCAGCACTGGCAAGGTCTGGACAGCCTGAACAGCATCGTAATCCTTCCTGCCAGTTCAGGAGGAGGGGAGTTACTGGGAGAAGGCTGAGGGGCAAAAGGAACAGCGGCGTTGGCAGAGCTGAGGCTCACACCAAGCAGCCCTGCTTCCCTCCACACTAACCCCATCGTGACCTGGCTCCTCAGAGACAGCCAGTGCCTGGGACGGAGCAATGTGGAAAACAACCAGTTCTTTAGGTTTTATTATTAAATAAATAAATCAAACCAGCTATCACGAGGCCCTAAAGCCAAAGTGGCCAAGTAAAGGATAGGAGAAGCCAGAAAAGCTTCAGTGAGAACAGGTAACAAGAGACGTGTTTACCACAGAAGAGAGACAAGGCTTCTAATACAAGCAGGCTGCTGCACCACAAACATTCCCTATGGCCTGGTATGGCTGTACAGAGATATTTACACGTACAGGCAGGGAGACGCCGGTCCCTGGCTGGTGAACAATCAACTTTTATTCTCTCCAGACCAGCAAAGCCAAGATTTTAGTAAACACGCAACCCCAAAAATGCGCCTGTGGATTGGATAGAGCAGAGCCTGTGCTCTCCCTGCCAAACAACAAAGCCGTTCTCCTGTGGGTGGTTTCATGGTGAGGTTTCTGTGGGGAGGAAGTGTTTCTAGTGGTCAAGGCAAAGAACAGGGGTTCAGGAGACCTGGCTCCCGTCCCTGGCTCGAGGAATCAGGAAAGCTCTGATCAGTAAACGCGCACGCTTGCAGGACTCGCTAGCCCTCTGTTCACCTCTCCTTGTTCAGGCGCAAATTGTTCCTCTGAGGAACAACGCAGAGACACAGACTTTTCCCCCACCTGATAACACTTCCTGACCTTGCAGGGTTATTGCTGCATTTGTGTGATTGATGCCTGAAAGGCTGTCAGAGCTCTTTGGGTGAAAATGTCTCTGGAAGGTATTGGAAGACGTGCACAGGCGAGTGCAGACACGTGAGAAAGAGACATGCAACTCACACACACTCTGCTTCCCTCCACGCTCGCAGATCTCCACCCAGACTTGCTGATTCCGCTACTCATGCATTTAAATATTTACAAAATGGGTCTGCAGAAAACCTGTGTATTAAAGCAGAGTAGCCAACACTACAGCTTAACAGATGTCCTTACAAATGCCCAACCCACTGCTCTGGTTGCCCAGACCCAGCCCCAAGTCTTTGCATTTTACTTACAAAATCAGGCCAACGGGAAGCCAGACTGAAAGCCTATGGCAGATACAACCCAGCCATACTCATTTCTGGCAAGCTGGCACCAGTGACCTCCCCTGGCCCTTTGCATTGTTCTCTCTTCCTTTCATTCTAGATGTCATTAACATGCTGTTTACCTCTCTTCCAGCTCATTAATGAAGACACTAAAGAAGACTGGACCTAACCCTGATCCCCATGGCATGCCGTTAGATAAACACCTCCTTGAAAAGTTCCCATCAACCTCTTAGGTGTGAAGGACTGTTGTCTAGAGGTGTGCATAGCTATTAGAGCTAATGGCTTCACCTGTCACAGTTCATTTGCAGTGAACCCCATGGGGAGTACCCACCAACTGCACCAACAGTTTTTAAAGAAAAAATAATGAAAGAAGGAAGGAATGTCACACTGTCACACAGGATGGCTCTGTGGTTAGCGGGCATTCTGGGTTTGTCTGTTTACAATGTTTTATCCAACTTTTGTTTTTACTTCCTGTCCTAAATTGATCTGGATGCTGTTAACTTTTCTAAATCTTCTCTTACCTTGTTGGCTGCATTTCAGAAATAGGTGGCATGAGTCAATTGCAGTGGACCTATGTAAAATGTTGTAAGATACTTCCCTCAAGTGGAGGGAATAAAAATCACTTAACTGTGTATGACAGGTTCTGTAGTGTACCTCAGGTAGCAGAAAGATAATGGGAGATGGACACCTACACGAGGTAGAACCTACCACCCTGCTTGAAAGGTCTTAGGAGTGTAGAAGAATTATCAGTGACTCTGCAGAATAAACTTTCCCACTCTACAAATGTCAGAGCATACAAGAAGACACCCAGTCACCCTTTGCATCAGGTACTAAAGGGGCATATGCTCTGACAACCTGTCAAATTACTACATGGACAGCTAATGTACATCCATGCCCAGGTTTTGAAAATGGCTTGAACGCAAGCTGAGTGACAAGTGCTCCTACATGATATTTCAGTAGAAATGGAAGAAGCTGCTTAGAAGCAGCTTGAGGGGTAAGATACCCAAGTTCTGTAGAACAAGGCTTTTATTTATGCCTACCAGAGCCTGCAGCAGGACTGCGAAGAATGGCCAAGAACAGAGAGAACCAGGTATAGATTGCAGTGTGCTGGTAGAGCTGGTGTGGGTGGTATCTATACTCAGAGGCATCTATACTGAGGCTTATGTCTGATCTCATGATCACTGTTTTCCTCAAAGCAGGCAACGAAACACGAACAAAGAATTCAGATTTCATTGTAGTCTTACGGTTACGGAGATAGCAGCTCTACTCCAGTCTCTTCTGTATACACCAAACAGAAGAACATTTCATCTCCTGCAAATGAAGAGAGATAAGGGGCTTAGCACGAGGCAGGATTTGTCTCTGTAACTGATCAGTCCAACAAAGGGACACACAAACTGTTTATTACTGAAAATGAATTGTGCCATCAAGGCAGATGCCTGCAATTACTTCTGTTAAATATTATCTTTCATTAACTGTAAAATATATAATTAATAAACTTCCCCCCTCATTTTTGTTAAGTTTCACTGCAAAGACCTTATTACTGAAATAAATCTTTCTAGCAGTGCATGTCGACAGAACAGAGGAAGGTGCACGCCTCTCTGTGTGTGATAATTTCCTTATGGGAAACCGAATTATTAGGGAGGAATAATCACCTCTCTTCATGGCTAAGACTGTAGAGACACCCCACTCTGAGACCAGTTGTTTAAGCTCATGCCTCTTGGAAGCAGGCAAGAAGAGTCTGCTTTGCTGGCAAAGATGACTTGATCTGAAAGCAGTCAGGCAGACGCAAGCTCTTCTTTCACTGGCAAGTCTGGAGAAACAAAATTCATTTTTTGATTTACAGTCTATTAAAGAAGTCTTCTGACTATAAAGCTCCTCAGAAAAACCTCGGTGGTTAGGCTGATTCTTTTAGAAGCCCCGTGTTCATCCACCTCACAATACCGTGCTGGAGCTGCACAACTGTGATTTGCTTTCCACGTACACCAGAACTGTTTTGATTTGGGGATGTTTAGTGATGGCTGTTAAACCATACCAATTAGAAATGCTTCAAAAATGTTGCTGAAATTTGACTCCAAGCATAAAATTCCCCTTAGACTTTGTCTCCACTTGTGATCTTTACCTCAAGTTAGTTGACTGCCAGTTCAACCAGGGGTAATTAAAATATTTCCAAAGGCTGTTCTGGGCAACGCTTTTTGCCTTGCTGCAGGCTACAAATGTTCGTGGTTTGCCCTAGGCTGATGTTCATTCCTGCCTGAGTTGGCACAGGCAGGAGGAACGCCTGCTCCATCACAATTCTCCCCACCCAGGGAAGGTGGCAGAGGGACCGAGAGACCAGTGGCAGAAGGAAGGAGTGTCCAAGCCCACACTGGATAGACAGTGATAAAACTTCTGGGTATAGAGAAGACATAAAGCAGCACAGAGGAGGAGGAAAGGACAGTATGTATTCTAATGAAACCCTACGATTTCACTGCTTTTCGAGATGTCTGGATGACCCCCGGCAGAGACAACAGGTTGCAGAGACACTCGCCCGAAGACTGCCAGTTTCAGAACAGATGAGCTTAGCAGAGAAGAAGGGTTCTCATCTTAACTGGTGTTTGGAGCTTTTCACAATGACATGAGTTTGGGGAGGGAGAGGGTGTCATTTCCTGGCCATCCAATTTGTCACCCCATTTTGCAGTTGTTGGCAGACTGGAAAGGGAGGGCAAGAGCTCCGTGGGTCGTGTGTGCTGGGAAATGCACAACCCCTGACTTGGAGCAGGCCAGGTCCCAAAAAACTACATTAGAGAACCTTACCCTGCTACTGCCCTGAATCTAAAGAGAGGGGTCCATTCTCCACATTATTTTAACAAATACTTAAGAATGTTAAAACAGCCAAACAATTTGACTACACAAAAATTTTAGAGTCAGCAAATTATCTAGTTAAAAGATGCATATAGAAATGTCAATTTAACAGCACCGGCAACCTTCTTACATTTTTTACCATCTAAAGACGATAATCCTATACAAAGAAGAGAGGGGCTGAGCATACTGTCCTTGCAGAAGAAATCATAAGAATATTTTAGCTATCACCTACAATGTAACCTATATGCAGTTACACAAATAGCACAGGCTGAGAGTGAGGTTAGAAGGGAGTTTGGAATGGAAGCTCTGAAATCATGTTATACAACTCTTTGCCCTGGTTTTGCTCTAGGGGAGAGGCTCGTATATCAGCCGATTTCCATCAGTGTGCCTCTGCATAAACTCTCTGTACAAAAGTCTAATTTTACTTTTCTATACAAAAGCATAATGATACTTTACTGCGTGACATGCACACCTCTATCCCCCAATAGTTAGGAACCCTTTTGTGCACACACACTGAACTCTGCTGACTACCAGGCATTATTTCATTCCTCAGGATCCCTGCTGGGTCAGACCAGGAACACTGGAGAGCAACAGTGGAAAAGTTAAGCAACTTAACTCTCTGGCTCTTGGGCCGCCGCAGGGGGAGGGAGCAGGGAGGCAAAGCATCTGGCTTCCCTGCTTCTCTAACAGCCTGGCGGGAAGGCTGCTGTCAATTCCGCCTTCTGCCTTGTTGGAAGAAAGTAGAAGTGACAAGAGGCCCTCCAGGCAGGCAGCCAGGAACCAGAAATTCAATTGAGCTACCTCCTGAAACTGGACTTTTTTGGAGACCCTTTCCCTGAAATTTTTTTGCCTTTAAAAAAAAATTTTCATCGCGGTTCAGGGCCAATTCATCACCCCTGGTCTCCCGGCTCTCCTTTCCTCCAAGAAAGCATGATTTGCACAAAAGGATCTCCATTTTTCTGGACTGCTCTACAATCAGCCTCACCCATAATAAATACATAGACACATAAATATGCACACACACGCATGCACAGATACGAACATTGTTATTTATAGATATAGGCATTGCCATAGACAGATAAATACATGGGTGCATTTCTTTGCTATATAACATGCAGGGAGAGAAGTGATACAGCAGCTGAATTTACTCTACATTCGCAGATTAGGAAACAGAGTGTGGGACATACGGTCTATCTCTAGGGCTTAGACCAACTGGTTATTGGCTGGTGCTGTTGTTCCTCTAACAAGCCCCTGGATATATCACTGTGGCTGTAGAGAAATGCAGCTGAAAGAGCCTTTCACTGTCAGTAGCAATCTGTCACTTCATGTATCTTACCCTGCCTCTTACAGCACAAAAGCTTCTGAGCTGCAAGTCGGTGTTAGGAGAAAGGTCATTTTGCAGGTAGGCTGTGGTATTTTTCTTTATTTCTGGAAATGTGCAGCCAGCTTGAGGCACCGTCTGGATGCTGCAGCATGAATTTCAGCTTCACGTATGCCAGCTATAATTTAAAACAAGGGAGAATTTCCATTACAAACCCCATTTTTTTCCCATGGATTTATACCTTAGCTATTCGGCTTCACTTCGGGGTGAACCTTCACTGAACATATTCACAGGCAGGGAGAAACTATTTTTTTTGTACAACGTTTAAATCCAGCTCAGCCTCTTTTGGTTGTAAGATGGTGAAGGAAACTACGTATGCACACAAACACTCACAAGCACATACAAAAAGCTTACGGAAACATATGCCCGCAGAGAGATCGGTTACAAAAAAAAGACAAGCCAATGCAAATAAGCTCAGTTTTAGGAGTGAATTCATTTGACTGACTTTATTATTTTAAATTATTAACAAGTTCCAGCAACCTTAGAATGCAATAACCACACTCAGGCTTTCATCTACGTTAACTGGAAACAGATAACTTATACTGATATAAATTATATCGGTACAAATCTATGACAGCAAACTCGGAGGCAGAAACCTGACGCACAAGGAGCCCCTCTCTTTGCAGCAGTGTGTTAACAACTCCTGTACGATTCTCCTCCCCTGAAATATTCCAGTGCAATGAATCACCCGCTGACAACGCCAGAACCCCCCTATTTTCATGAATGCCAGCTGAAACCTGACCTCCACAGCACTCTAATCTGTTTATGACTTGGTCTGGCTTAGTAAACCCATTTTGGGTTTTTTTTTTTAACTCTTTATCGATTCTACTTTGATGTAGTCCAATAAAGCACATTGACAGAAGCAATTTATGTTGGCTAGTGCCTCTGGTTCCAGGAAAGCCTCCGTGGCATATATGAAGAGAGGTTAAGCACCTTGCAAGTAACATACAGGTTACCCAGTTATCCCATGCTTACCAGTTTCATTCAATCCATCTCCATGACTGAGATTAGGAACGACCTGTTTCTCCCACTCACAAGCACGAATAGGTATGATTCTCCCTACGTACCACTTCCTAACGCCACAGGGAAAAGTTGGGAAATGTGAGAAGGATTTTCTCATTCTTACGAGGAAAAAGCTGCAAGTGGCCACTGAAAGGAGACAAGCATTTCCCCACTTCCAATGGCACAGAAATCAATCTTGTAGCATCAAGAGGTGGCACAGCGGGCACCAGTACCAGCAGGGCTGGAGTGCCTAGAAATGGTAAGATGCCCTCATTCACACCTGCTGCACAAGTGTGTAAATGCAAATTGTTCCAGCGCCACAAAAATCCAGATTAGGCAGCTAGGAATATTATGGATTTATCCTATCAGCTGGAGATGTTGCGGATATCCTCACGCTGTATTCCCTATTCCTTTCTTGGTTTCTCAGATTTTGCCCTCGAGGCTGGGGAAACATTGACTAAGAACATCATTCAGGGAAGATGTTTAGTAAAACACATAGTGCTCGGTGGCTCCTAAATGCAACATCATAGTTTTTTTGCTTCTTGCTAAGAGGACACAGCGACAGGGCAGAGATAGCTGAGAGCTGCAGGGACTGGAAAACTGAACTCAATTTAGCCACAGAGCAGTTTAAAGTTCCTGTTGCATTTTTCATCTAAGGACAGCAAATCCCCACCACTAAGCAACAGCCCAGGTGGCCATAAATACTGAAACGCTAACTGCATGAGCGGCGTGCGGGTATTAGAGAGGGCGTGCGGATAGGCATAGTGGGAGAGCAGCTGAAAGCGAAGCAGAGCGTCCTTCCAGGGAGGCAACGCCACCTGTTAGCAGTGCCGGGAGCTGGGCCCTGCTGCGGGATGTCTCCGGAGGCATTTGAGAACTGTTGGATTCTCATTCATTTGAAGCTTCCTGCAGTTACGAAGCGCTGATAGAGTTTCACTCTTCACCAGCTGGAGCTCCAGGCAGGGGACTCTCTCCAGAGAAGGAGCTCAGGAGCTCCTCCCCAGGGAGGAAGATGAGGGGTGGTCTAGAGAGGGTGCAGCCACTGCTGCATGTCACGAGTGACGCAGAGATGGCTATCGGGCACCTCCTGTGCCAATGGGACTCTTGTGTGGTGAAAATGCAGCTCAGCACTTCTCGAAGGAAAAGAATATAAAAGAAAACATGGCCCCTAAAGCTACCTGGATCTGCTGCCTCTGCTCAGGCAGGACACCACGGCTCATTCTGCCTCCTTGCAAGGCTGCCAGGGAGCCCCTGCTGCAAGAAGGGGAGCAGCAGCGGGCAAGGCACATTTAATTAGCACAAGAGCATGGGCACCTAACTTCAGGTTCTTCCCTCATAAAAAGAAAAGCTGAAAAGCCTCCTGTCTCCTCGCAGAGAACCTTGCATAGCACCAAAAGGAGGAGGATTTCCTCCCCCATTCATTCCACATGAGCTCTATGGGTAGGTGGCTATGCACTGGGATCATGGGCAGGCGGACGGATGGCTGTAAGTGTGGCAGACAGGTTGGAGCGCGGGCAGACAGCTTGCTGAGTGCTTCAGGAATGGGGGCTGCTTGAACTGGGGAGCGTTAGAGGTACTGCAACAGTCCTGGGTGATACGTGATGGACTCGGGAGTCTGCACTGCCTCACATCTCGCAACAGTGAAGGCTCAACCTGTGACCCCCCAGCACGTGCCTCACTCAGTATCTACCAGAGTTCCCATATGGCAGTTCCCGAATGATCTGGACCACTGGGGCCTGTCAGGACAAACACACCAGGCTTCCTGGCATTTCACCCAGGAGTTATGAAGCCGTCACTCGCTCAGGCTGCCTCCAAACAGTGCCAGCATGCCTTGGTACACTGCCTGCTTTTCACCTGATTGTCGTTTTTGGATGCTACTACTGAGAGACATTTTTGGAGCTTCAGGACCCGCTGGGGAGAATGAGGCCAAATTCCCAGCCTTTCTGACTCCCCACTTCTCCTCTGCTTTCTCTTTTCTGGAAAGTTTTCCCATGCTAAGTATAGTTCCTAACAGGTGCACGACCAGAGGGGACTGTCGGGGACGCAGCTGTCCCCACAGAGGCCTGGATCCATCTCCATCTGTCTCACAGGAGTTATCCATGCTGTCTGACTGCGCTCGTTGGACACAGGATGGGGGAGCATCAGAGATTCAGACAGGGAGGAGATACATGTACACACACACATACACACATACAGAGGGAGGATGATTATTCCGGGGAATGCCACAAACAAAGCCTCTGACATCAAACTAATGCATCCTTTGAGGTTTTAAAGAGCCCTTGCCACACACAGGCAGGCTGCCAGCTAACTCATCTCTCTTCCTTGCCATGCTAACAGCCTGATGCCAAGGTCAGGCTTTAAATGAAAGCTGACTGCTTTGTAATCCCCTGTGCCTCATTTGGGGATGCCACAAGACCAGTAAGAATCAGTGGCAGAAAATATCTGACCGGGGCCAACGCCAGTGCAATGACTGAAGCGGTTCCCTTGCCCAGCCAGCTGCCAATCCTGCCTTCCACCCTCCCAGCCCCACGCCAAAGCCCTTCCAGCCTGGGGAACCAGGGCTGGGGCTGCAGGCAATATAAAGACAGCGACAAGGTAGCTGAGATCCCTCTAATGCATGTCAGAGCGTGCACGTGTACGAAGCACTCGCAGATCACTGACCTCCAGACGCACAACGGTGAAAAGGTGTCCCAACTCAGAGCTGAGGGGGCCAGGTGCTGGGGTAACCTTCCTGGACACCAAGTTGTCTCATCGCTGTGTAGGGGATATAGAAATGTGAGAAACAGAGATAAGCGGCAACCCTGCTCACAAACTAAGGCATCATTTCAGGCCGGTATGACATGAGGAAATAATCATTTTGCAACACACCACTGCTCCTTGCCACTGCATGTTGCAGCAAGAGCAGTTGATCTGTTTTATAAATCTGGGTCCTGGGATGTGTGCTGTGTCAACAAGCTGGCTTAGCTTAATAGGAGGGTGATGAAAACCATATGCAGGGAATAAGATGGTACCTTGACATCACCACCACCATCGCTGAAAGAACAAAGAACGAGGTTTCTGCATTCATACTGCACCACCGCAGAACATGCTCCGTGCTGTGCTTTGGCCACAAAGTCCAAGGTCTGAACTCAGAGAACCCAAAGCCCAACTAACTGCTAAAGGGCAGCGTCTTAAGCTGCAGGAAGCTGAGCCGCAACCAGCTCTCAGAAGTCTGCCTGGGGCTCAGGGAGGCGGTAGGATGGTCTGGGTGAGACAGATGTGTATAAATCTTTGGCAGAGGGAAAACCCATTTCCCTTCTTTAATTCCTTTGTTAAAATAAAACCACACTGCTGCTAGCAAGCCTCTGCCCAGTCACACACTCCCAAAGGAAGAACCACGAGTCCCTGGGCCTGGGAAAGGAGAGCGCTTGCCTGCAGCCTCAGGGACAAGCTCTGAAGCCAGGCAGGTGTCACAAGGCAGTGAGCCCAAACGACACTGCCATCTGCACTGCCCAGATATCCTTTTCCTCCTAAGGGGTTCCTCAGCAGGGCTGAGAGCATGCAACAGCGATGTTTGGGGCCTCCCTGCTCCCAACACACACATTTTTACCAAGGCACTACTCTCACACCTTCAGACGCGGACACCATTAGGAGTTTCATTGCAGGAAGAGCAGGATCAAGTCCAGATTTACTAACACCAGCACTGATTACAGGGATGGCATCACCTTAACCTTTTTCTTAAACTGCCTTACCTTTTTATGTCTCAATTTCTGTCCCCTCCTCCAGGTTTTCAGGGCTTTGTATGGTTACTTTCCTTTAGTCCTTTTACAACAACCTTTTTCAAAAAGAAGAGCTGACTGAAGCTCTTTGGGTCTCCAAAGACTATTCCATCACATTGGTGCTGACGGGGCTGGGGCTGCCAGACTGAGTTATCACAGGTCCTGCCCTCCCCTCCCGTTAATACCTACTCACCAAGGGAGCATTGGTCCAGCCCAAGCAGAAAAGGTCAACCCCAAGCTGCAGAAGTCTCCAATGATTAGGGAAGAGGCATCAAAAGGAAAAAAAAGGAAAACAAATATATCCTAGGCATCTCCCCTTTCTAGACACCTCTGGAAAGTCATAATCGAGCTCAGATGGCCCCAGGGAGGGAATGAGTTACAGGGAGTCACAAACTTTCCATGATCAGCTCTCCTTGCATCAAGGAGACTCCAGCCACACATCGTCCCCAGCCCTGAGCCCAGTGTCTCACAACACCCGTGTCACACAGTCTGGCATCTCTTTCTGTCCCAATTCAATCCCTTCCTGCCCAGTCGAGGGTCGCACTCCCGTCCTATTATCAGGATCTATGCGGTTGTGCAAGAGAAGCGATGAAGCTGATTCAGAAGCAATACAGGAACAGCGAGCTGGGACTATACCTACTGAGGAAAGGAGGCACATCCCATCACTCAAGTGATAGCAAAAATATAGTAGGTGTTCTCACACACTAGCATCATTCACTCCAATTCAGGAGCGCTGTGCTATTCAGGAAGGATGCTGCTGTGGGAGAAATATCATCTGAATGCTGAATCACTAGCTCTAAAGTGTATCTGAGCTCAGGAAAAAGGGACGCCTCTTACCAGCTCTGGTCAGTCCTCGGTGTCATGCAGCTGTCAGGCCAAGAAAATACGTGGCTAACACTTGTAAGTCATTTTTCTACCACAGCCTGGTAGCCCAAAGCCCAGAGTAAACCGAGACAGAAGCAACACCCAGCAAAGTCATCTGCATTTGAACAGCACAGCTGGAACATCTGTGGCATTATGCAATCTGCTGCCTGGCCAGACATGGGATTGAGAAAGGGTTTTTCTGCCCTTCCATGTCCTTTACCCAGCTGAAAAAGAGCTGAAAACCCCAATGAAGTAGAAAGGTAAAATTCTCTTTGTCTTTGTTCTTAATCCCAGCTTAAGACTGCCTCCAGGACTCCAGGACCAGGAGCTCCAGGACTCCTGCCAGCACCCCAGCAATGAGCACGTTCACACCCCGAACATGCCGGTGCCAAATAGGACCTGGTCACCAAACACAGGACCTGGGCTTTGCTCCTGGCCAGGGCCACCCGCTGCCACAAGCCCAACGTCAGATTTAAGCAGCCTTGCTCAAACCTTGCACCTGTACTTTACAGTATGAACAACAATCCAGCGGGGTCTGATATGCTCCACGGGATTAGAGTTGGTGAATTAAGAATCTATAAAGGTATTGTCCAGATGGGTATCGGCCCTAGAAGCCCCAAATTGCCAAGAGCGCGGATTTACTGTGAAGCTTTCAAAAACAGGGTGTTGTTCTTCAGTCCCCCACTCCTGGGGCCCTGCGTCTGCATGCAAAATTCCACTTTTTGTTACTGCAAAAATGCAGTAACTCAGCTCTTACAGCTGAAAAGTCTGAGAATGCGGCTCAAGGATTAAACCCCTCCTCCCCAGACCTACAATAAATAAAAAGACTTAAAGCCAGATTTGTAAACTGTAAGGATTTTAAGCCAATTTTGTGACCGTCTCAGTTCTGGCATTCTTTGTAGCTGGCGAGTGAGACTCAAGGGGGGATGTGGGGCAGAGTAAAGGGGGCTTGACCACGAGGACTGGGATGGTTCCCTCCAATGCAGAGATTTCTGGAGGCGGAAGGGCTGGCAGAGAGGAGGCACAGGAAACAGAAGTGGACATTTGAGAGACATTTACAAACGGATTTCTGAGCCAAAATTTCCTCTCAGTCACACCCGCACATCTCTGTAAACCTACCTGGCCTCTGCACCATGGTTTGAGGACAATTTGACCTGGAGTCTGAACAATAGGATTAAGCACTGGATCAGCAGAAAAATGATTGCAGATACTTATTATGGCTTGCTATTGGAGAGTTATTGTAACTACAGAACGTTTGTTTCCCTGAGCCACATTGTGTAAGTGTCAGTGCCTTTGCTGGATTTAATGGTCCAATTATCACGGGCTGTGTCACCTCCTCCCCGTTCTACATGATGAGACCTGCTCTCCTGCCTTCATTCCCCTCTCCTGTTTTGCCAGGAGGCAAACACACCTTTGCCGCTCCTTCATGGGTAGTCTTCTTTTTAACTTCTCCCATGCTCAGGGCTGGTGGGGGTTGAGGGAAGCCAGACAAGTGGAAGAGGCAGTCTCTGGGCTGGGTATCTCACCCTAAAGATGGCTAGTTGGAAGTGGGTCTTCTTCCCTGGGTAAAAATCTGTGTTTTTACTTACTTAGTGAAAATCTAACCAAATGTACTCGTTAGAGTTGAAGTCATGTCAAGCTCTCCTCCCAGACACCGCAGTGAGCCACTGTCCTGGTCTCCAACCGCTCCAGCCCCTGTCATACACCGCCTGCTCAGCTCCCCAGCAGGCTTCACCTGGCATTAACAGCAGGAGGTCTGGCTGGAATGTCCGCGGAGAAAAGGAGCGACAGGGCACTGCCAGCCAAGAAAGTGCTTCTGTTACCTGAAGTAGTGGTGAGGAGGTTACACCTGGCCACAGATCAACCAGTCTCCTGTTAGCCCCGCAATCCCTCTCTAAGGAATATCCTGCAAATATTCCAGAAGCAAAGAAACTTACTTTGGTACATGGCCACTCGTAGGGCAATACCTGAGCTGAAAACCAATACAGACATTGGGAACAGTCAGTGCTGCTCCTCCCCACCATGGTCACTCTACAGCAGGGCCATGGGAAGAGTTAATATTAAATAAAGAGCACAAGAAGGTGCAGGGACTGGCTGGGGTGGTGGGGAAGGGACTAAGCTTCTCTTCTGCTCTCCTATGAGTAGCCTGCCGCAGATCATCCAGGGTCTATCCTGAACACCGTATCTGAGAACATCAGCTCGTTGCCAGGATATCAAAAGAACAGTATAATAAACAGCATTAGAGAGTTTCACAACAGGATCAGACATTTACGCGAATAAGAACAGCATCCGCAGTGACACTAGCTCAAATGAAAATCATAACAGCTATTGATTCTCCTGCTTCAGGGTATAAGCTGCCTGCCAGCTGGGGTCAGGGTGAAATCTCCCCCCATAGGGTAGTATTGCACAATTATGGGCATTATGGGATTTTTATGCCTTCCTTTAAGGCATCCGGCCTTGGCTTCTGGTGGAGACAGGATACTGGACTGGAAGGACTATCGGTCTGTTCAGCTCAAACAGTTTTTATGTCCTAATACAAAATTAATGGTTCTCTCACCAAGACTCCACGGGGCAAAGCTGCCTGCTCTGTGCACTGCAACTGGAGAGCAAAAGCGGGGCTGAAAACTCGTTTCTTCCCAATGCTCCTCGATGTAACACAACCCTCAGACCCTACCCAGGCTCACCGTCTCACCTACGCTGTGCTACAGTCACCCCATGCTCTCTGGAGACCAACACGCTGATGCCAGACCCCAAGGGGCACAGCATGCTGCAGTCCTGAGTTCCGATGCTCAAGAGATCCCTCAGCCTCCTGCCTCCTGGGCTAGGGATACCAGCTCCACAAATGTCTGCAGCAGCAGCTATAATGCAGGTGGGTTGTAGGTGCCTGTGTCTTTTAAACTAAGCCTTCCGACTGTACCACCTCTTCAACAGCCTCTCTCACTGACAAAAGGGCTGACTGTCAGGTTAGGCAGGCTGTGGAAGCAGAAACAGCTGTCTTAAAAACTGTATTTCAGCATGCACATGGAGGTCCCTTCTGCTTGTATGGAACAACACCTCATTCATCATTCAGATAGCCAGACAGAGCCACTCATCTTCATTTGACGACACCTTTTATCTACAAACACCTAGATTAAGACTCACAACCAGCCTGTGAACTGGTCAGGATCTTTTTACCAAGCCAAGGGCACGCTTTCCTGGCTTACATCCAGCACAGGGCTGAAGACGGGAAGAATTGCTTGCTCCGATCATGACTTTTACAGCAGGACTTTTCTGAAAAGTCACTGTGCCCCCAGTGACTGGAGCAAGCAGTTTTTGTTGAGCTGATTATTTTGGTGTCTAAGTGGAAGCCGAGTTCTGTAATTGCAGTGCGTGCGGTTGACTTGTGGCTTGCCCTAAGGGAGTCAACGGCACTGCTGGGAATCCTGACCCAGGAGTCCTGACTCAGGCGTTCTGTAAAACCACAGGGCCTGCTGTTTCCATGCCCGTCTTTGTGCTCTTATATCTCTGCTGGGGCCAGCACAGCGCTGGAAATGGCAGGATTTGAACTGCTTTTGCAGAGGCATAAGGGGATGTGGCTGTTGCCATGTGCGCGGGCACGGGCTGCGGGACATGCAGGGGCAGGGAGGGCTATAACCCCCCTTTAGCACTGACTGTACCGCGGCTGGCCCTGCCTGCTGGACCCACAGCAAGGAGAGGTTTTAGCAGCAGGTGTCTACATGCAGTGGAGCTCCGGAAGCTTATTCCCTTTGGCTTTGTGTCCAGCTGTAAAACTGCAACAACCTCCACCTTCCTCATCTTCCTACTTCCACCAGATCCTCTCAAACACCTCTCCATGCCACTGAAGGCCACCCCAGAGCTCCTCTGCCTCCTCCATGCCACTGCTATTCCCAGCTGCTTCCCACTCTCTGCATGGCAATGCCCACAGCCCTTTCCCACATCCCCTGCCCACCTTGGCCAGTGAGAGCCAGCCTGTCTGGCAGGTCCAAGGCTCCCCACACCATGCGTGCCCCACCAGCCTACCCACACAGACTGGCTGGCCAGCCACCGAGCTCACTACTCGGGTTGAACAGCCAGCTTCGGTGGCTGCATGTGGCCCTCAGGTCTGTGGTCTACACCCAACACTGTACACTTCCACCCACTGGTCAGACTGGGCTGGAGTCAGTCCATGTGCCCAGGAATGACTGGAGGAGAGCTGGGACTGACAGGCATCCGTACCACATATGCCGGGTTGCCTTAAAGGATGGTATAAACGTCCCACAAAGCCTATAACTGTGCAATACTACCTTATGGGGGAGCTTTCACCCTGACCCCAGCTGGCAAGCAGCTAATTTCACTGGGAAAAAAGACTAAAAAATTAGGACCTGACTCGGAAGCAGTGAATTTCTGTTGGTGGTACTTAGACCCCAATGACAAACTGACCACGCAGGACGACGAGGTAGAGAACCAGAGCCAAAGCCAGAGCCCCTAAGCCCATCCTGTGACGCTAAACACTACTGCAGCCCCTGCTTTGCTCCCCTCTAATCACAGCACTGTGCTAAACTCTTCCTTCAGCCCCCTGGCTCTATCTAGGGCAACAACGTCCTTATTCATATAGGGATGTTGACCAAATCATAAAGAAGATGTAATGACATTGTCTCGGCTGACATGCTGATTGATGCTTTTCATGCAAAATTATGCTTTCTGCGACTAATAAATATTGATCTTTTTTGTTCCTGTGTAGCACTGCAATAAAGAGTGACTTAAATATCTCCCAGCACTGGGAGCATCCTCCATCGTTTTCCAGCCCCCAGCTCCCCTGCAGCCACCCGGCAGCACCCCTTTGCATTTCTCACTGTTCTTATGTCTGTCTGAGCCCATCCAACACTGACGCCAGAGCACCGCGCCTGATGGCTAGGAGGGCACAGCATCTCTGTGAACATCCATCTCCCTTTATTTTTCTGTCCTTTGAACAGTGCTTATGTTAGAGTCGTTCACAGGAAGAAGCAGAAATTAAATGGAATTGGAGTGAGTGCTGGGGAGGGGGAGCAGGCTCACGTCCTGGGCATATTTAGGATAATAAACAGGAGAAACTGGGCCAAGCGCAGAACGAATGGAAACGTTTACAACTACTTGGCAGGGGAATCATGTAAGCGTTAATGGGCATGGTCAGACTGCTTGAAACTCCTTAAATCAAAGCTATGGAGCTTGGTAGCAAGCTCGGGGCTACAAGCTTTGCTGGACATAAGGCATCCATTCAGCCCTGCTGAAAGGCCAGGGTCCATGTGGCAGCGGTCCTGCTCTATTTGCTCCGCTACTGGAGAGGGGTCAAGCAGTGCTCTGCACTTCACAAACCACTTGGCTCCCTCACCTCCCACGGCACCACACCAAAGTGCAAAGCGGTGGTGGCTCAGGCCTGCTCCCGTACGCAGAAGGGATCACAGAGTGATGTGATACTACATCTTGGGTTGGGTTCCCGAGTTCTTATGGGGCTCTCCAGGTCTCACTCCATTACATCTTCTCCTTCCATCTCCCCCCAACAAGGGAAGAGCATTTCTGTGTCTCCCAGGAGCCCAGAGAAGGGAGCTGCACCGGAGAACATGAAGTGTGAACTCAGATATGGGACTGCAAACAGATTGATGACGACAGGCGGAGGCCTGGGTTCAGTCACTCCTGTCTGGCAGACACGCAATGATTGAATTTGTTCACTACGCATATTTTGGGAGTAGATTGCTTTCCTTTGCTGAAGGGAATGGACTAGATTCATACCCACCATGAGCAACGAGTTAAGTTGTAACAGAGAACCAGAAAGCAGGAAGGGCCAAAGGTCTCCGGTGCTCTGTACAATCTCAGGAATTCCCATAGGTGCTGCACACTTATATGCACACACACACCCCAACTGTAGCAGATGATCCTGCTCACCGTTCCCCTTTCTACCATTGATCTGTCATTATTTCCCTGTTCTGGGGGAGCTGCTGTAATGCATCCCGTCCCTTTTCTTTCTGAAGGTGGCTCAGTCAGGCAGGGACCTGCCCTGCCTTTGGTGACCTGTGTCAGTGTCTCAATGGTGTTCAGGGTGAGCCAAGACTTGGGATCATGCCCCACTCCCCCTTGTGCCGGCACAAAACTTGCTTTCAGCAGCAGTTCTAATGTGTCCTATTTCCCCCTTCCACACGCAGACAGCCGAGCGCTGAGAAGGCATTTAAGGCAAAAAACCTACAAATCAAAAGACACTGCCTCTGGACTACGGAGCTTAAAATATGACGGCATCTCCCCCAGACTGTGAATGGGTTCACTGAGGAGCTCCGCCAGTCCTGAGACCCTCCCCTTCCCCACCTGGGAAAATTGGAGAGGCAAAGGGCTGCTGTTCCAGCAGATTTGCCGGAGTGGGAGTTGAAGAATCAATGAAGCTCTGAAAGCCAGTGGGGAAAGTCATTCTGCACCTTTCTGACACCAGGAATAAATGATTCAGTGGGAACGAAAAAAAAAGCCAACAACAACCCTCAAATGAGGCTGGAATTACCCACTGGAGAGATATTTCATCTTGAGGAATTGTGTTTGCTGCAGCGTTCATCTCACTGAGCCACAGCAAGGCTTTAATATCCAGCAAAAGGTCAAACCTAAATGGGAATTGTTACAGCTTGCTGGAGCCCCGCACGCCAGCCCGCCTGCACACACACGACGAGCTCCCAGCCCCTCACGCAGGGCAGGCTGGGAGTGAGAACCGAACCTGCTTGGAAACACTCCGTGCACGTAACAGCACTCGAGGTACTCACAGGTCTTCGAGTGGCTCTACATTCACCAGCCCTTCCCACCCCTGCGAAGTGTTATCACGCCCAGTTTATTAACAATCATCTTCCCTATTAATTAGACAGCACTTGCCATCTTGCAAGCCCGATCCCAACTCTACCTTCGTAATCTCTTGTCACGCCAAAGTCGCAGGGCCTGGAGACGAAACCTGGAGACTGCAGGGCTCAGTGCACGGGGAGCTGCTCCTGTCACAAGACACGCTCCCTCGCCGGTGTCCCTGCGGCACAAGGATTGGCAGATTTAGCTCTCAGAGACAAGGCAGAAAGCATCGCTGGGACCGAGGCGCTCTCTGTGCCTGCGCTCTACCACCAACCGCAGTATTGTACAACTGGGGGCACTGCTTTGACCCAAAGGCAGCGTTTTTCAGCGCTGCTCTTCAGCCTCACGTGGTCTCAGTCTGCGAACCTTTGCTCGCCCCCTCTGCGGTTTGAGAGATGGGGACGTTCTGCCCCTGCAGCACTGCCTGCCTTGGGTACCCAGGCAGCAGGGCCTCTTTTGTGATGGAAGGCACCTGGATCCCAGAGGCTTTGCCATCCTCTTTCACTTGCCTCCTCTCTAGATCCATATGTAAAAAAGAATAATAAACACTAGGAGTGTGGTTGTACATCGTTCTCTTCAGGCCAGTTTGTACGGGGTGCTCTGGTGTGGCCCCTCTCACTCCCACAGCAGAAGACACAATCAGTAGTGGGTTTGTGATACCGCCGAGCTCAGCGTCACAGCTGCAACTGGCCACAGCAAACTCAGCTGCTCTCCCTTCCAAAAAAAGACAACCAAAAGATCAGCTGAACCCACGCAGCACCCAGGAGGTAGAGGACATGCCCAGGAGCCTGAAGACCTGCATGCAGGGCTTTATCGCAAGGCCTGAGCCTTGCTGCTATGGGCATTCTGCTGCATCGGGAGCCAAATCCAGCAGAGCAGGGCTTTTCTCTGCCAGAGGGAACAGCAAGAACACAAGACACAGCAGGAGTCAGTCCCTGCACCGAAGCCAAGGCCTGAAACAAGATAGCGGGGCTGAGCTGGACCACAGAAGAGTATCTCCCTCCCAGACACAGTTCAGCCCATGTCAAAACACAGGAGCGCAGCCCAACATCGTCCTGCACTCGCTCCCTTTGGAAGAGGGACTGGGTACAAAAGGAACAGACCTGCCTGCTTGGGTGTCTTGAGCAGGGTGAATTTGGGGTGAATGCTGGGAGCTTCCAGATGTTTCCACTCAAGGGATCTAACTGAGCAAGGCACCTGTTTATTGTAAAGGAAGGTGGGATTTCAAGGCACTTGAGGGCTGCAGGGGGCAGCTGTCAGCTCCTCCTCATTTTGAAACATCAATGCTTGAAATATGTTTTCTGAGCAGAACCGCGGAGATTTTCTGCCAGTGCCCTGGTCCTGACCTGCTGCCCCAGCAGCCAGCCCTGCCGCTCGCTCCTGACCTGTCCCTTCCCCTGCTCGCCTCCTGCATCGCTAATGCTGCCGGCTCTGAGGAACCCCAGCCTGTCAGACTTCTTACTTAAGGAAGATGTTTTTATGAGGATCACATTGCACGTTTGGGTCTGCTTGGGAGTATTTGAATCTCCAGCGTGTACAAGTCCAGGGTGGTCCTCTGGGGCTGTGGGAGCACTCTCCTCATGCCCATCTGCCTCACGGCCCCCATGGCCATATTGTTCTCCCCACTTCTGCTTTGGTATTGCTGCTGTCTCCCTCCACCCACACATCTGCTCAGCCTCTCCTCAGTAGTTTGTACGCTTCTTCCTTCCCTTAGACTCAGCTCTGCCCTCTGGGAGTTTGGCATCCCCATCCCAGGCTGTAGCAGAGTTCCAGGAATGAATCAGGCAGACAGGAGGTGGAGGGAAGGCAGAGGTTCCCAGAGAACTTCCTGCCTCCTCTTCACTATGACAAAGGTGAAGGTCATGACAAAGGTCCAAAAGAAAGGAGTGAACTGAGCCCTTCCTATAACATCCACTGTCCTCCCAAGAAGGAACAATGCAGGTCAGCGAGCTGAGCAGAGGGGGATTTTACCTAAAGCAGAGCTGAAAATCTGCTTGAGCTTTGGGCTTTATAGCAAAACTAGTCCCAAGCTACAGGCAAACTCCAGACCCTGCAACGAAACAGAAAGATTTGAGAACTAGCAACTCTCCTGACAGCCCTGTGCCTTCCGCCTTCCATCTCAGTCGTCCACCATGACCTGAAGCCCTCCTGCTTTCCTGTTCAGGACCATATTAAACTCAGCCAATGCACCTCCATCCTGCCCAGCAACTCCAGCTGCCCTTTCAGCCTTTCCTGATGGGCATCCGTGATGGGCAACACGCTGGTTTCTGGGCTGATGTGGACAAACATCCACTGGGGAATCACCTGAAACTACCACTCTCATTTTCACTTGTGACTCAAGCCAGATTTCACTATGTACAGAAAGATTAAATTTTGCTAAGGTTAAGACGAGATAATTTTTTGTTCAAATATTTACAGTTAAAGCTCACCAGAAAGTCAACAGGATTCTGCTGGACAACGCTCAACTATCCACATCCCCCAAAGGAAAACAGGGTTTTTACATGGTATTTAAAACATCCAGAAACATCCAAAATTCATCCCTCCCGATTGTTCCTGGGCCAGGCTGGGTCCGTGCCATACATCCACGCCTCTGAGGGAAGCAGGAGGAACTTGCTGGCCTTTTCTTCCTAATAATGATGAACATGTGGACATGGCCAGAGTGGGTCACCAGCCTCTCACACGGTCACGCTAACAGAGGAGGTGGAGACCATCTCTGAATTGCAACCAGCAGCCACATACTTGGGAAGCCAACGCTGTGGAAAATGGGGTCAGATTGCTTCTCCCCGTGTTTGGCTTTGTCGAGCTGTTTGTGTCTCCTGGATGCAAGACTTCCCTGGCAACGAACCAGAGGTGTCATCTGGAGATCTCGTCCTTTCTATTCAGGATGTTTAAATTCAAGACTCAAACTTGTGGTTGGCAGGGAACAGGGGCAAACAAACAGCAGAACGATCCGCTGTCTCTTCCTGACAGCCCAGCATAGGGCAGCCAGGCCGGCCTCCAACAGTTATCCCTCCTGTTGGTGGGAAGCGTTTGAGTACAGAGGTGGCGGCTCGAGGGCCCGTCACAGGTTTAAGCTGCTCAGGCTTAAGCACAACAGAAAATAAAAAAACCCAACACACAATAAGTGTACTGTAACATTCGGGCTTTGTTCTCTCCTCTGTAGGTTCTGTTGACCATCCCCAGGTGCCTCCTGAAAGTCGCGCTCTCCTGTGCTCTCCTGTTTGGGTACCTGCCTCTCACAGCTACATTGCAGAAGAAATGTTTCACTAGCAGAAGGAAGGCTGAACTCACCCACAGCTGCAATAGATTTGGGGGCTTGAGGAATGTCCCCCACTCACCCAGCGGCTCCTGACTGCTTCTAAACATTTCTGTTTGCTGCTCGCCCCACCTCTAGATCCTCTTCTTGGCATGTCAGCCTCTGTTTCAAGCTCCCCTCATCCACTCCTGTTCATGTCTTTAGTGTGTGCATCTGAGGTTTAATGGTTATCTGGGAGTTAAGTACAGCTCAAGTTTGACAAAGCTTCTGTGGCAAACGCAGAAGCTCAGGTAGGAATCGCCCTCTCCCTTCTCTGCTCCTTTACAAAGGTCAAGGAGTGGTAGCGGGAAGCTGACCTCCTACTGATGAGCACAGGCTGAATCCCTGTGTGAGGAGCTCTACAGGGAGAACAGACATCTTCAGATGTTACTCCCACGGGATGAAGGCCGAGTTGATTTAACAGCCTCCTTTCCCTGGGTGGACCATCAGCTTCCCCAGGGAGTCAATGACTTTCTGAGACTTCTCAAATAGGCAATGCTTTTCTGAAATGAAGCTCCTATCTTTGAAGATTTCTCATCTATCTCCCAGTGCCCTGGGCACTGCATAAGCAAGCTCTCTGTTCACATACACTCTGTTCTCTCAGGCAACCGCGTCCTGCAAAGGGCTCAGCAGCAGCTGCATCCCATGCCAGCTTTCCTCTCTGCTGGATGCAGAAACATTTCCATGCAGCCGCGGTGTGTGCGTGTGACCCTGGTGTGATCCCCCAAATCCACCAGGCTCACAGGGAATGCAGGAGTGTACACAACTCCTTCCTCTCGGTCGTCACCATCTTCCCTCCAACAATGCAAGCCGCAGACCTACAGCCGGCAGGTCAGCGTTCCCCCTGTGCTGCTGAATAAGGAAACGCTGAGGCGGGAATGCAGACAATATCCTAAACAAATCTGCTGTTTACAAAGTCTCCTGTAAACTGTTTACATTGCTGGGGAGAAACCATGGAGGAACAGCAGCTGGAGCATGTTCTTCCCAGTGCTCCTGTGGGAGTGGAGCTGACGGATGTCTGGAAAGGGTGCAAATGTATGAGAGAAAAGAAGAGGCAGCAAAATCCCAGCGCCACCCACTCCCCCAGCCTGCCAGGACCTCTGGCTACCTCAGCACTGCCTCCCTGAGCACGTTCCAAGGGAGGTGGCATGTCCCTAGGGTGCAGAGCAGCGTAGCCATGTCAGCTGCTCCAGCGACGGCCAACCTCAGGCTCCAGAGCAGCGCCTGGGGTGCCAAGGCCGGCCAGGGGCTGCTGGGTGAGCTGGCTCCCTGCTGCTAGAGGAAGCAGACCTGAAGGAGCCAGTCCTGAACCTCCCCTGCAGCCCCTTGGCTCTCCGATGCATGTGAAGTGTCTTGTGACTCTCATCCCATGAAGACGCGGTGTGTGGCTCACAGAGGCCAGCCTCTGCTATATTATATACATGTATTAAGAGTGGTTAAAAATGGGGCCTCAGAAATACCAGCAAGAGCATTTTGAAGTCCTGGCATAAAATAAAAGCCTCGGTGTGCCTCTAATCTGCCCTGCTTCCTGTCTGTGGAAACCTCTTTGAAGTGCCTGTGCATACGGCAATGCGTCAGTACAGCACAGCGAGCTCAGCTGAAACACCGGTGACCCCAGCTACCGCGTCCCCCCAGGACAACCGTGGGCTGCTGATACAGCGTGACTGCCCAAGCCAGTCTGGGGGCTGAATGCAGGGCATGAAAGGCTTTGGTGGAAGAAATAGAAGGGTTGAAAGTAACACACCCTTTATCAGTGCCCTTCACTCTCGCAGACCCGCTCTCACAGTAAAAAGGGTTCGTTATGTTACTTGAATGGCTGAGCAGGACGTGAGAAAATATGGCCTTCACTCAAGGAAGGTGGTAAGTGCTCTGAGCCCAGAAATAGTGTCAGAAAGGGGTACATGGGGATGGGCAGCCAGCTGCAACAGCAAGGACAGTGAAAACATACTCCCTACACATGATATGGCAACCCTGACCCAGTAGTTGGAAAGGAGTACAGGTACAATGATCAAAAAAAAAGAAACTGGGCAAACTCACCTATTTGGTGTTGAAGAGCAGGCAGAGGGAGGCAAGGAAACCGCATTGCTCTGTCAGCAGGGGGGGAAATGATGTTCATCCACATTTACTCCCAACCATATCACAAGAAGGAGTCCACCCTCAGAGCCAGTCCTGCCTTTACTCTCCACCCAGTTGGTCTTCCAGGTCCCAGCCACGTCCCTTTCCTGACCAGGAAGAGGATGGAGGGGTCTCCCAACAGAGCTGAACATCTCAGCCAG
>NW_009204778.1:62595-72759 GCF_000690835.1 Fulmarus glacialis
TCAAAGACTGAACTAAAGGAAAACAACAGGGGAAAAAAAACCCCGAACATTCTTAGGCCGACCCATAACAAAAGATTGTCAGGTTCCTTTGCTGAAGCAAAAAAACTCAAATCTAAAAACATTTTTCAGAGCCAACTGCACAGACTGGCCAATCCAAAAGAAAAATTGTTTGGTTTTGGTTTCAGAAGCTTTTGTGCAGTTAAAAAACTGTCAGCCAGCTAAATTTCTGAACAAAATGGCTCTACAAAATGAAAACTTGAGCAATGTTTAAAAAAAAAAGTCAGAAAGGACTGAAGCTCTAATCCCACATGAGTGCTGGCTGTTTTTCCCTAGCTGAAATGACCTGCTGAATTTGACCGGAGTTTTGCAAATAGTTTTGCTTGACCGCATATACATGGCTCAGTTCCAGTGACAAAGCACCTTCAGATTCACGTCCTCTCCGAGGAGCATCAACCCGTAGGGATACCCCAGTGCTCCCTAAGCCTCAAGAAACCCACTGTGGAGGTAGGTAGACAGAATTTGAAATTCATGCTAGCGTCTTTCGGCTTCCTTCTGGTGACTCAGTGTGCACCAGTGCTGTTTCTCCTAGCAGTGCCTTCCCACCTCCACACCCATTATTTCATGGCGAGTAAAGCCATTGGGGCTTCTGGGTTTGAGTGTTCAGGCTACGATTTATCATGAGCCTTTAGAAAGTGGAAAGTGAAGCAATTCTCCTTTCCAAAAAGCATTTATGCTCCCCCCTTGCACCTGTATGGGCTTGTTACGTTAAGGCTGCTTGGACCAGCCCGACACTTAACCTTGGTTTCTGAAACTCATGTTTGTTTGCAAAGGCTTTCTAAAAGGAACGCCAGATGCTAGCCCAAATGTCTCATGCATTTTTCACTTTAGTTTTAATTGCTGGTACTGCGGATCACTTCTCTTCATACAATGAGCTGCCAGTTCTGCCCTAGAATCAGCCATCTTTCAGAGCACACGCAGCAGGAAGAGGTTTCTTTATGCAACATATCTGGTGCGATTATCTTGCCCAAAAGATCCCACAGGCAACGGTGGAGAGACAGTACAGCAAATTCATCTACCACAAATTCACTTACGCCCGATGTGACAAGCCGATCAGAAAGCATGTGTCCTGTTAATGGCAAAGGTCTCTCTTAAATCGGTTAAGCATCTCTTCCCTTCCTGTTCCCAGGGTTTTTATTACTACGAACCATTAAAATACTGCCAAGATGGCCATGAATTAAAAGACAAATTTTCTCAGCATGAAGCTCCAGTCCCATATGTTTGGCGATGCCCCAAAATCATCCACTGTAACGCTTTTGCAGACATCTACCCAGCCCTATACTCTCAGCCTCCTCCCGCACCTTTGGGGTCCATTCCCATCGCTCCCTGTCTATCGAGAGGGGACTGACACAGAAATGCCTTGACTAGATGAGCAGGAGATTCCGGACCAGGATGGCTGGGATACAGTCTGCCCCGCTGAGAGCTGTGGGGATACTGCCCTGCGGGAAAGGGCTTCTAAGCACAGCTGAGAGGTGGCAGTGGCGTAGATCTCTGCCTGTTTATTTGGGTGGGGGTCAGTGCCCTCTGCGGCATGCCCACGGTGAGGGAGGAGGGGGAGCCCGCCCTCCGCCCCCTGCATCTCCACAGCAAGCCATCTGTCTAGACAATCCTTCCCACTGGACCCTTCCATGCATGGAAGTATTCAGGAATTCCTCTTGGACTTAATTCTCTGTCATCCCCAAAATAGCATTCCTGTGCAGAGGAGCTTAGAAAGCGGAGTGCCGCAGATCAGCAATTAAGGGGCAAAGACAGACTACAAAGGCAGTCATTGCAGGTCAGACCTGCGCTGCATCAGAGCTGCTCTGGGAGAAAGCCCTTACCAAGCTCCAGAGGGAATGGCAGCTCCTAAGTCAAACCCAAGTAATATGACGATCTTGTAGGGGGAAAGATTAATCATTATTGGCAGCCAAGAATGTGCAAGTCTAACAAAAGCCAAAGGTTTTTTTATTACAGTCCAACTGCAGCTGGGAAGACAACGTCAGCTAAGAATCATTAAACGTATCGCAGGAATAAATTTTCTTTAAACCAAACCATAAAATGGGAGTAAAATCCTCTTAAGCCAGTGACAGCTCCTAATGGAACAGACATTATTATTTTTTTGCAAACCAAAAAAAAGTTAATAAAATTGCTTTAGATTATTTACTGAGTAGATTAGGCTCCAAAATGGAAAATATTTACTCAAGCAAAACCTGCTTAATTTAATACCTGCCTCAATTAATTTTTAAGTTTGGGATTATAATTGGACAGAATAATGACATTTCCTGCTTGTACAAATAGGGATTTGTGAACCCTATTTGCCCAGAATTCAGGCAGCAGAAGAAGTATCGAGGAACACCTTACCTTGCTAGCCCCCAGGTAACATCAGTGCTGCTGCACGTGCCAGTAATGAGTTTGGCAGCTTATGGAAGCCTGCAAGAGAGAAGGTGAAGCCAAGGTCCCTTCTCACAGCTGGTCATTAAATTTCCTGAAATGTCTGACCAGGAGGTCACTACAGATATTATAAAATATGAAAAATATTACAAAAAAATGGAAGTAATTTCCTTCGTGAATGTGGAGGCAGAACACCAAGTTAAGAGCAAGATGAACTTACACTTCATTTCTTCAGCATGCAAGGGATATCTGCTGGCAGAGGGGGCTTTGATCTGCCACATCTGGGATGGATGAAGAGAGTTCAACAGCTCCCTGGAAAGGTCTGTGAGTTTGCTCCTGAATAAAGACCTCAGCTGGATGCTCCGGTTCCAAAGTTGAAGAATGGGTAATCACTCCTTTTACACACCAACATGACTGGCTGGAGCTCTCTGTCTGAGAGCTGCTGACAGCGATCTTATTTAGTTACTGCTTTTAGGGCAAGCTTGGTGTACTCCTCCCTCAGTGCTCTTCCCTCTCTGACAGAGAGCAAGAGATGCAGGAAGGGAGTGGAACACCGAGCTCCAGCATTCACCCTGGCTCTGTACCCCCAGGTAGAAAAATAAACCTGTACAATCACCTCTCTGGGGCAGGCAGTGCAAGGAGAGAGCTGTGTCCTGTTGTCAAGAAGCTTTTTGCACAGCCGGACATCTTCTCCTCTAGGCCCTCCACTCCTGAGAAGTGCATCATCTTCTACTTTTAATCTACAAGCCATTACTTCCCTTAGACCCAATTCCCAAGACCTCATGGCGGTTCTGCCTGCTAGGAGCTTGGTAGGGTAGGCAGTGGTCACACAGTAAAGCAAATCTTTAAGTCAAGTCACACACTTCATAAAGCAAATTGCGTATATTCTGAGAGAAAAAGCTTCAAAGTAAAAGCATGTAAGCACACCTGTCCTTCACAAAGCTTACCATCCTCTGCAGGTCAGGGTACACTGAAATTCTTGGAACAATACTTTGGACAATCTGTCTTCCTCATCCCTCAGTCCTTGGCTGCTCTCCCTCCCCTCTCTCCAGAGCATATGCTTAGATGCTCAGACCTTTCAGGCCTCTAAAAAGTTACCTGATGCAGATACGGCCCCTGGACAGTGAAAGTGAGCCCCCTGAAAAAAGTCTGTCTCTATAGAAGTCATCCACTGCCCAAGGGCTGGAAATCACTGCCATTGCACTGTCTTCCTCCTCGCTTATCTTTTTTCTAAAAAACCCCCCTCAAGGCTGAACTAATATCTGCAAACATATTGAAATGCTCAGTAACTGCTATCACAACCACTCACTAACCATGTCACTCGCATGATGCATGGTTTTCCTACAGATGAGGATTCCCAGAGCAGCTCCACACCCCGCTGGCATTGCTTAGGAGCAGGTGCCATCTCACCATTAGGTTCTGCCCTGGGAAGAAGAACGTGCCCGTTGGCTTGCAGCTGGCGGCCAGCTCTGATATCCCGCTCCTGTTTCCCCTGGTGTCAGAAGCACACATTGCACAACAAGCGGGAAGAAGAGAAACATTTGATTAAAAAGCTTTCTGCCTGGAAGCAATTCTGATCCTGGCTTGACCGGCTCAAACGCAGCCCCGAGAGTGAACACTTCAGTGTATGTATAAAGTCTTTTGGGGAGGAAGATGAGAAAGCATAAGGGTTTTATTTGACATAGACCTTGCTGGCATGTCAGAGCTCTGTTGCTTGTGTTTTCAAGACAGGAACCTTGTTAACTGGTGCTGGTGAGCACAGCAGGCTCTTGCAGGCCCTCCACCCGAGTTACTGGCGCAGGTCTGGTTGTATGTTGTGCAGAAGGGTCAGTGGGGACAAAAATGAGAGAGAGAGAAGTGGATTTAATATTGAAGTCTTCCTTATTTTAAAGTGAAAATATGGAAGGTCAGATGACAGCGACAGAGAAGGTGAGGAGCATTTTAGACCCAAATAGCACTTAAATCCAGGTAAGAAACAGGAAGTCTGCGGCAACAGCAGAATCAGAGAGTCCATCAGAAATAGCTGTTAATCGCGAGTCGGGAGCAAGTAAAGTCCGGAACTTGTCAGGAAACAACATGTCACTAGGATTATGGGCAAACCTTACAAGGTAGCTGTAATTCTGAAGGCCTGAGGAGTCAAATCGTGATCAAAGAGCCACGCAGGCACAAGAGGAAACAGCAAGGAAACCAGAATCCTTCTCCTAAAGGCACACAGAGGTGAATTACAGCACAACCAATCCTTCCCAAATCACCCCCGAGGTCCCAAAAGTAATTGATGGAGGACTGCGCATGTGATGCTGACTGACAAGCCTGCAAGATTGTCTGTGGGAAAGGAACAAGAGGGGTAATTTTATTGTCATGTACCACAGGGGGGTGTAAGCAAAATCACAGCATGAGAAAATGACAATGTATCTGTCTTTGGTCATTTACATGCCCAGATAATCTGTGGGAGGAGAGCCAGAGTTGCTACGTTTGACAGAGGCAACACAACGGCAATGTGCCTGGGAAACAGAAGCTTACACAGAAGATTTGCAAACCCTAAAACCAATCTCATGTTCACTGCTCCCAGAAACCAAAATGATCAGACTTAGTAATTTAGGCTTCCAAATGATTACGCTTTCCTCCCTCATTATAGGCTGTATAATGGTCTCATCTTGCTGAGCGCACTGCAAGAATGCTGCAGAGGGACAGTCCCACGCTCAGAAGTGTACTAACATCCCAAGGACATGCTTAGAGGCAACAAAGACACCGTATGCAGGTGAAGGAGCTCCAACAGGCATGAAGTCAGATGCTGGGAAGCAGTTGCAGGTGTCAAGTATGTTGCTGTCGGTAGGCAGTGTAGCACAGTAGATTTAGGAGGGATCTGGAAGAAGGAGAAAATGCTTTGTTAGTGTTTACAGGTTGCTGCTCCGCTGCAGAAGGAGTAACCTGGGAGAAACATGCAGTGGCATGTTGGAACTGGCATGGCTGGCAGACAGGCAGGACTCAGTATCTCTGCAGCGGAAGATTTTTATGAGATGGTTAGGTGGAGCAGGGTCAGAATAGGCCGACTGCAGAAGACACACGCACTTTACAGCTCATGTGAGGGAGATGATTACAGGATCGGTGAGACACGCTCTGCAGGACCCTTTAACATTGCACTGCCAGAGGTTCCCAGTGAAAGTCCTGATGATAAGGGTGTGTGGTACTCTGCACAGAACTGGTAAGTGTGGCAGAAATCTGATTGCTCAGATAGTTTTCAGCAGTGCCCAGATATGGGTATTTAGAGGTCAAGTCAAAGAGGACCAAGGGATTGAGTGGATGGTAAGAAAGAGACATCAAGAAAGGTAGCAGGGAAGAACAAGCACAAGAAGATTTAAAACTCCGCTTTGATTGTGTGGAGCTGAAGCCAGTAGGTGGGTGTCCATAAAGTGCTGTCAGAAAGACAGACTGCGAATTAATTTGGACAGCGCAGTACAGGCTAGGAGGAAAGCAATCACTCTGTGAGTCATCAGCAGGAGATTATATATGCAAAATTTGTAAATAAGGTCACCCAGAGAGGGAATGCAGAGGAGGAAAAGAGGAGGGCTGGGCGAATGGCCAAGGATGGAGCAGGTGAAATAGCCGGCAGTACTTGACGATTGTCAAACAGGACAGGCACAGCCTTAGATACATCACTGGGGGGGCAACCCTGTCCTACTCTGTGAGCAGAGGGGAATAAACATACCTCCACCGGCTGATCTGTTCCTTGGGGACAAATGTGTCATACCAGCTACCGACAAGAAACCTAGAAAGGGCTCGGGAAGCTGCTGGGTCCCAGTTCTCTGAGGGTGAATTTCTGCCTCGGTTTCCCTGGAGCCGTCTGCGAGTGCAGGCCCAGACCTGGCTCTTGCAGCTGCAGAGACCTCATCTGGAGGGTAGGGCTTCCCTGTGCAGAAGAGAAACCTTCCAGCGGTTAGGGGCCATATTCTCATTTGAGCTTTTGGCAGCTATATTGCAAGAGGGGCAGTGAAGCCCCCTCAGCCCCCCCAGAGTCAGCTACAAGGTCACCACCAAACCCAAAGAGAGGGCAATGTAGCCATAGATTGGAAAAGACAACCACACAGCTGTAGCTGGCAGGGAGTTGTGCCAGGAAACTGAGCCTACCCAGCATTACTCAGCTGCTACCCAGGCGCTGGAAGAGACAGAGCTCATGTTTGTCACGTGCAGAGGCAGGAGCGGTGGGATCCTGAAAGTCACAATTGACCCTAGATTACACAGCCAGCTGGCCAGACGCTGCGTTTTGAAATCGCCCATTTACCTGAGAGCGCTGGCTGGAAAGCATAAGGCAGCATGCAGGGAATGTCCGGGTTAACTTGTCACTGGCAATGGCCTCTCATCTGTCAGGAAGGGATTCATGTAACTTACAGAGGGATGTGGGTTTTTGCAGGTGTTAGGCAGTCACCCTGAGAGCTCAAGACAAGAAGAGATTCTGAAACAAAGAGGATCCATTTCTAGCTGCAGAGAGGCTCTTGGCAAGTCCAGCAAGCCCCAGAGTGAGGGGAAGCGAGGGCTGGAACACACCAGTGGGACAACGGTTGCAAGAACAAAAGGGCTCTATTAAGAGGGCCTATCCTGGCACTTAAGTCAGGTTTAAGCAACTTTTCTGCTGCCTAATCTAAGGATAATAACCAGTCAGATGTCTTACAATCTGGCAATGCCTGGCCAGGTCAATGGAGAAGAGCAGGTGAGAAATTTAACCCTTACGTAAATGGTCTAGACATTATTCTGTTTCTGTCTGCGTGTGCACGACAAAGGCAAACCGCTTTTAGGTTTAAGGTACACAAACCCTGATGGAAGCAAGATATTATATGGCCCTGACTCATAAATGAACCATGCCAAAAAGTGATTGTCTCTCTCCCGGCCTTGCAAGCCAGTAAATGTAAACTTCTCAGAAAACATCCCTCGCTGACTGACAGGTACTCTGTGGTGGCGTGATGGGGTGAGCAGCGTTAACATCTCTTTCTGGTACAAACCCTGCAAGCAAAATAAAGTGAGCTGGTTCCAGGGGGTGAGCAGCAGAGGTTATCTGAAAGCCAGGCTCCATGAAGTGCAGAGTTAAGTCAGGACAAGGTGGCCTGGTCTCTCCTGCTTACCTGCCCCAGCAATTCAGAGATTTTTTTTAACACAGCTTCATTTACAAAGAGAATTCAGTTTGCAAAGCACAGCTTTGTGCAAATTTCCACTACAAGACTTCATCAGATCACTCCGGACTCTGAGACCGCTGTCTCTGCACAGTAACAGCCATTATCCCCAAGCTTTGTGTGTGTTTATGTTACCCTTCCATTTTCCCTTCAGATATGACAAGCAATTCTTAGAAAATATGTTATAAACTCTTCTGCTCTGGAGTCCTGTCACCTTTGATTGCACTCATTTGAGGCCAAGGATGTAGTTTCAAAGTAAATCAATAAACAACACTTAAAAGGGTCCTACAGACACAAGCTGGGTGCAGTACTGCAGCCCTCCTCTCTCCCTGGTTTCCTCTGCTTTGCTCCTCCAGCCTGAATCACTGTTTTAGACAGGATGAGTGCAACTCAACCAAATAAATGGGCAAAATCCAAACAGCAAAACACTTTCCGAAGCCCCCAGTGCTGCTTTACAGTATGGGAGTACGGGCTAGGGCCTGCCTTGCAGTTGGACAGGCACCTCCAGTGCTCAGAAGTCCCTGTAGTCACCAAACCAGTGTGACTGCTCGCCGCAGCGCTGATCTGGGCTGGCAGGAGGATCTCGCACAGCACATCAACAGGGATACACCCCATTGCCAGTCTGCTGTACCCATGGGTGGGCTGCAGCCAGGGTCTCCTGGTTCCTACAAATGGCCCTGGAAACACCTGAGGAAACATCCCAACCCTAGTGAGGGATTGGAATGGCAAATCTGGAAAGCCTTGATTCATAGAATCATAGAATCATTAAGGCTGGAAAAGTCCTCTAAGATCATCAAGTCCAACCGTTAACCCAACACCACCATGCCCACTAAACCATGTCCCTAAGCGCCTCATCTACACGTCTTTTAAATACTTCCAGGGATGGTGACTCCACCACTTCCCTGGGCAGCCTGTTCCAAGGCCTGACCACTCTTTCAGTAAAGAAGTTTTTCCTAATGTCCAGTCTAAACCTCCCTTGGCGCAACTTGAGGCCATTTCCTCTCGTCCTATCGCTTGTTACTTGGGAGAAGAGACCAACCCCCACCTGGCTACAAACTCCCTTCAGGGAGTTGTAGAGCGCGATGAGGTCTCCCCTCAGCCTCCTCTTCTCCAGGCTAAACAGCCCCAGTTCCCTCAGCCGCTCCTCATCAGACTTGTATGGCCCCTTCAGAAAGGGGCTATACGCCTCCTAGTCTTACTGAAGACATTTAGGGCCCCTCGGGCTTGCCGTCACACAGAGGGTAATACGTCCAAGTAGGGTAGATTTACTTACATATTTGCCCCTACCCCTCATTTACGCTGCCTGTGGCTACTCGTACTCCCCACTGCTCCAACAGCCAGACAGGCACAGGATCTGGTCCTTGGTAGCCTTCCAAGAAGCTAACAAGGTTGTACCTCCTCAAGCAGCTCCTCCAAGCTGAATCTTGACAGACCCCACCCGTGCAATATGGACTGCTGGCTAAACACTTCATTAAGGAACGGCTGAGAGGTAGGTTATTCGTCACGTGGAGCTGTCTTGCTCTCCAGGATCAATGTGGCACACGGGGCAAGGGTAAACTACTGGAGAAACCCCTGACAGAAAGCCTACCTGAATGCAGTTGCAGAAGGATTTACAGAGCATATTAACTCCACTGGTTGAATTATTTGGATTTGGGGTTTTTAATTTCAAAAATCTCCAAAGGCTGTGTAGGCACCCTGGTGATCCTGAAGCAGCATTGCTGACAACTCAGCCAGAGAGGGGGGCTGCTGCCTGCACACTATGAGAATATCCCCTTCACTCTGCCACCTAACAACTGTGGGTTTTTCTAACCCAGCTGCATTTTTAATTGACATCTCCATTACCTGTTTCAGTGTGCTGATGGTGTCTCTGTCTGGAGTTCCTTGGGCTGGCTCAGGACATCTGCTTGCTCTTCCCAGCTCTGCTGCTTTCTGTCGCTGTAAAGTAAAGCAAATTATTCAAGGTGGAAGTGAGCTCTTATTTTGGTTGTCTTCATGTTTTGGTCTCTGCTTAGTGCCTGTGTGCTCGCTTCCAAACCCAGCATTGTCTGTGCAGAGCCTGATTAGGGGAATTTACACCTGCAAAATATACATCCTATATGCTCTTCACAAGCAGTTATATGGCACAGCTCTGGCTAAGATAGCTTTGAAAGAGCCTCCCGCACAACATACTGGCATGGTGAAGCTCCTCCTAGAGAGATGCGGGACAAGCAGCCCCCACGTCTCCTGCACAACGGGCTTACTCAACCCCAGAGTACTGCAGGACCTTGCTCTAAGCAACATTTTCTTGTGATTCAGGGAGAGATCCTACTGACTCTGCTTTTTAGTGTGGTCTGTCCTCACTCCTCAGCATCTCCGTGCTGGGTTCCTGAACCCTCCACATGTGTTCGCAGAGCTATTGCTTATTGCATGTAAGACTGGATGCCATGTTTGATCACAGAGAGCTTTGAGATATCACAGCCTGGAAAGAAGGTTTCTCTGAGCTGAACTGAGTGACACAACTGCCAGAGGCCATACCCATGACCTTCCTGCACGTTCAGATCCTCCCCGGCTTAGAATCATAGAATCATAGAATCAT
>NW_009204779.1:0-10540 GCF_000690835.1 Fulmarus glacialis
GTTAAAATAAAATAACACAAAGAAATCAAACAAAAAACCCCAAACGTCGGAAAATCAGGAAGTGAATGCTTCCAAAACCAGCGACAAATGCCAGGTGGTATTTTCACCGCAGCCCCGATTACCTGCAATGAACACCCCACGGAAGATTTCTGATTCCTGGGGTGGTTATTCCAGGCAACACATGAACTATTCCGCGATTTATAAGTGAAATGAGTCTTGAAGCGCAGAACTCTTTCCTTGCCTCACAAGTTCTGTTACCACTAACACGTATTTTTTTGGCATGGTACCTGCCCGGTTTCTGCTCTCAAAAATGGGAGTTTCGCCCAAAATAGCACCCCCTGTGACACTGCAGGCTTCAGGAGAGTTACACCAGATATGAATCATTCCTAGCTGAAGTAACTGTGTTTGGCTCTACAGAATTAGTGAGCAATCCAGCAAAGTTCATCTTTTAACAGCCGCAGCGAGCTACCAGCAGCGTCATCCCCTAATGCTACAGGGCACTTTCCAAGAGGATCCAGCCCGCGGCCATTCCACCCCTTCCCATTACTGAAAATATTTCAAGACTCTTCCAAGAGAGGTGAGGCCACAGCCTTGAACACCTTCCAAGGAGGAAACAGGAGGGAGTTCACCTCTCTGATTTTCCTAGCGCCATGGAAGCCAGACTGCTCCAGACAGAGGCACCGCGCGTTGCGGGGTGATGTCAGTCGGTGCTGCCGTCTTCCAGATAACTCATCTGTTAGATATTCGCTTCTCACATCTTCCTCCTCCTCACCGTCATGATTTGATTTACTAAATGAGTTACAACCGTAATAAACATTAAGGCAGGTCAGTCTTAAAGGCATTCATTAGACGTAGCAGAACAAGACAAATCTTGGTCTAAAAAGGAGTGGACAACATATGAACTATTATTCTAGGCAGAGCTGGCAGGAGCTTATCATTTTCCATCCTACATCCCTATATTCATCTGATTATGATTTTGCCAAATTTAAATCATCCAGGTGGAAAAAATTCTGTTCTGAGGGAATCTGCCTCATGCTGAGTATGTTTAAGGTTTCAGCAAAGCTGGTTCAGCTGTTTCTGAGCATTGGGTTAGAGAAAAGCAGATTTTTTCACTGGCATTTAGACATCTTTGCCTTGCACGGAAAACCTGCGGTGCCCCACCACAAGGGAAACTTCAGGAGATGAAAGCATCCAGCAAAAAGTCAGCCAGGGGTTGCCTCTTTGGTCCTTCCTTAGCTCTTCCACCCAGGGCTGTGGTTTACAGTCAGGCAAAATAAAGATCCCAAACTTCTGCAGAGAGACACAGTCACCTCGGGAATGTTTAGGCCACCCGTGGGCCTGTCTTGGCTCTCCAATGATTTGAAGAGCTCTTCTTTCTTGACACTGAATATTTGTGGGTATGAGACACATGCTGCCACCAGCAAGTGCCCTTTTTCTATATGCTGTCACCAGCTCTGAGAGGAAAGAAAAAAAAAAAAGCTACAGAAAAGCTTTAATGGTGCTTTTGAGTCTTGTCAAGGATTTCCAAGCCAACACATGCCAGACCCTCAGGGGAGCACATTGGTAAGGTGCCTCCATTTCCTCTAGCCCCCAATATTGTTAATATCTCTTCTGGGACACCTTGACTTGCAAAGTGGGATATCCAACATTTATGGCTCTGTGGTAAAAGGAAGGAACACATGGCCCCATATTATAAACATAGCTTAATACCACTTTCCTTCTGGACTGGGCTGTCCTAGTGATTACCGTGACACCAGCTTCTCTAAACCAGAGTTTAATTCAGCTGAAGCGTGACATAATCCACCAGAGTTTTCTTCTGAATTGCAAAGAGGCATCATATGAACCTACGTAGGCTTTAATGTTTTTTGGAATACACTTTCCTAACCCTTCCTTGGCCTGAAGAGTTTCTTATCTGACCATTATGAGAATGTGGCGAACAATGCTATGAAAAACAAAGCAATATATTGTTCCTTACAGGCTCATATTTCCTATATATCTGCCACCACAAACCATGAGCTATTTTGGATCCTGCCTATAAGTGCAACTGAAAGCTGCTTGGTTAATTATATTTATTTGGGGTGATGGCAACTGTAACATGTTAAAACTTCTCTATATTCTTATGTGTTGGCTACACACATAAAGATTACACCCAAAAACACATAAAATTCCCAGGGGCTAGATTGTCTCTCACATCTTGCACAATCATTTACGTAAGTGCAAACTGAATATAAAATGCTGCTAACACAGACTGCTGGCTACCGTACACCCACTCTGTGTTGATATAAATGACTAGAACAAGATACCAGACAATGGAGAATCTGCCTAAACTACAGTGATGACAAACATCATTTTTACAGAGTAATCAGAATACAAAATATTGTACGTTTCAAAAAGGACTTGTGCAGCAAGATTTTTCACTGTAACAGTTCCAATGGGTCCAAAGTACACACAGCTAAATTTGATGTCAGTAGGATTTAGGTATGAATAGGGAGTGTTACTTAGTTATTTTTGTTAATGTTTTCCAGAGCTTACACATTCACTCTACATTTTTTAGCAAACTTTATCATTTTGGCATCATAAAATCAATCCCTAGGTAGGTTTGTTTTATCTGGAGCTGATAGGCACATGCAGTTGCTGTTAATAGTCAAATATAGAAGCTTACAATAACAATCTAGCTAACTATTAATGGCTGTTTAACAGTGGAGTTAGAAGGATGGATCTGAAATCTGTCCTCATCTGAAAAATAGATTGCTAGACTCTCAGGTGCAGAAACTCTTCAAAGGCTTCATTTCCATGGGTAGGAGCCAAAATACTTGGGTAGAATTGGCACTAAAAGGCTAGAGGAGGAATTGCCTTAGAGACAAATTCAGAGCTTGTGTAATGGGTTTGGAGTCCATTGAAGCTGATGATTTTCATAGGCAAATCATGTATTTTTTCGTAACAGACTGACAGAATATGCCTTGATGGTTGCACATGGAAATATCTCGTAAAGTACAGTATTAAATGGCAGAAATGAAGGGAAGAATCATTTTTCCCTAAGGCAGATATCTCCCCCTCTCGATTCTGCCCCTGAGCTGAGATCTCCCTGTAATGGAAACTGCATAGCCCCAAACTGACTGATGAAATGCGGCAGCATCAGTCGCAGACGGTACCCAGCCTCGAGTCTCTGAGTCCAGAGGACCTTACTGTGCCAATTACACTGTTAGTTCACACCGGAGGTGGCAGGAGAGTTACTGCTAGGTCTGACACTACAGAGTTTCCTAATAGTGGCAAAATCTCAGTGTCCCAGAGTATTAGCAGCGCTTTCAGCTACACAGAGAATACTTGGCACCCTTTGTGACAGAACTCAGGAGGATGCCACATCCTCTGGAAGCGCAGCTAAGCTGGCCTTTGCATGGTTTGCCCCACTCCAGGTGCAGAATCGGGAAGGATTGACTTCTGAATTGTTCAGCTCTGCCAAGAGCTCTGGCTTGGCCCCTGATAATGCCAATCCTGATATCATGGAGCAGAGAGGAAACCCACATGATTTGAGAAATAAAGTAAAACCAGGATGCTTTCCCCAGTCGAAGTGGAGGGTAAGGGCTTCCATTCAATGTGCGGGATATAGGAGCAACTGACATCCAACCTGGAAAGTTATTTTATTTTTACTGTTCTGAAAGCATGCATCATTTAATAAACAGAGCCTTGTTTCAGCTGTGTATTCACTGTTGGCTGTCTAAAATGATGTGAGCTCAAGGTGGCTCAGAGGAAGGTGTAGGTGAGCATCCTGAGTGGGTCTTTGCCATGTCTGGTTTCATTCACCCTCTCCAGCAATAATCACCTGTCAGGCAAGTCACTGTTCAAGTCCCTTCAGAGTCTGGAAATAAGGGGAATGCTTTTGCAAAGCTGCAGGCTTTCCCATGCTCTGTGAGTTTATTTCATGGCCTTTTGGGGTTTTTTATTTTTCTTCCCTGGAGTCTGGTTGGGAAATGTGTCTTGGTTGAGCTATCGTGTTTCTCCGCTTTGCTTCTCTGTGTCAGCAGTGCTGGTCATGGAAACCTGCTGAAGTGCTTGTGCAGCTGAGAGTACAGCTCTCCTGGTAGGCATGAAGTCAGGCCGATAGCAAGGTGCTTTCTACCAAGTAAAATTACTCCTGAATGGAAACTGGGACAACAATATATGCTGGGGTGGCAATATCCACACCACAACTTGTACTTATAATACTTTTGGTAAAAGCAAAACAAAAAATAAATCGTGCTTGACATGAAAATAAATATGCCAATATAAAATCTGTATGTATCTGTAAAATCTGTATTCAAAACATTACAGTTCTTTCCTAATACTTTAAGGATTGGGTTTGACTAACTTTTCAGAACAGCTGCTCTTTCTCAATCCTTCCTTAGTTTGACCATCTCATAATCTTACCTCATCCCAGTACTGGGCCCTGAAATTGTAGGTGCAGACATAGGAGTTTTAGTGTTGCAGAATCTAAACCGTAGCCCAGATGTTTCCTTGAAGTCAAACCATGACATCAGAGCCAAACCCGATGCAGATGCTAATCCAAATCTTGATCTCTAACCATACTTTGTTTATTTTAAAATGCTTGCTTTAAAACATTACAGCAAAATTGCTATAAAAAGAAGTAAATAAGTGTCTGAATAGTATCCTCAGCAGCCAGACAGGTGATACATAGCTGCTGAGAAGAGGCAGCTGGACTTCAACCCAGAGCTTAGTGCTGCATCCTCATAGATGTTCAGCTCAGCTGCTGAATTAGCAGAGTAATTCAGAGGCAGATCTACAGTCCACGCTTCTGCACCTACATCTGCTGGAGCAGGCACATGCAGGAAATGCCTGGAGAAGGAGCGCTGCATCGGGGCTCCCCCTCCCCAGCACAGTCAGCAAATCCCCACCGTTCAAATGCATGTCTGCTTCCAGGGACTCCAAGGCAGCAACAGGCAGTGCAGTTTGCGGGGGTCTCCTTGTGAGCAAGGAGAAACATTATGCATATGGGTGACATGCCAATCCACACGGTTCTTCACATGTCAAGGTACAGCCAAAGATATATAATCGGCATGTGAACAAAAATGGGATTTTTGAAATCTGTTCAGACTCACTGGATGTGTAGAACATCTGGGTAGGAGATGCAGAAAGCAGACTGCTCACCAGGACAGAGACTTCAGAGGCACTGTAGATTGTGGCAGAGACCCACTAATTACAGAATCATAACAGACCAAGATGATTCCTCCTATAATATTACCAACATGTACTAGAAATTAACTGGAGAAATATCTTCCTTTTAGAACAGATTCTACACTGCTCTCTGTGTAGTGTGTGTTTTAAATTTGTGTAATCTGCCTTTAGGAAATACATACAATTTCAGTAGTTTTCTTAAAAAGGTAACACAAATTGAAGTTTCAGGATTAATTAACATGATATAACCAATATAAACTGAAGGTAAAAGTAGCTCACATTTATTCTTTGAAGAACATCTGACAGCCTGGGAGGAACTGGGGGAACCCTGCCTGACTTTTGCCATTACGTTACCTTCTAGGAGATTTGTTCTGGAAAAACGGAGGTCTTCTACAGTCTCAGATGCACTGAAAATTTGACCATTAAGTAAAGGCAGGTTTAGTTGGACCATAATTACAGAATCAAGTCAGAACAGTCTACTTTAAAGATAAATAAGCATTTTAATTCTGGATGTGCCTAAACCAAGCCCTCACTGCATCACTTTATTTCTGTGGCTTCCCAAACTGCTTTTCTATTGGTTTTTTCTCTCTCAGATTATGTTCCATTTCACCTCAGGACTGAATCTATTGGGAGACATGACATTGCTCTTTATGTAGCCTTCATAGCACCCATCTGACACCTGTAAAATATTAAACTGTAAGAATGTATGTTAAAGTCAGTTAGCCAGGATGTGTGTGTTCTATAGATAAACGGGTTTGTTTGGGAGAGAGCACCACAGCCTGTCAAAGCCTCTGTCTGTATCACTGAAGAGTAAATTCCTAAAGAGTCAGGATGCTCTAGATAACCATAAAATCACAGAAAGTAGCAGAAGGAAGTCATGTTGGCCAGGTCTGCCACGCAGTGCGCGCTCCTCAAAACCCTGCTGCACTTACACCTGTTGCAACCCGATGCTCTTTCATTTTCTGCCTGTTGCATTTTCATTCCATGTTGCAGTTGCATTTTCCACAGTTTTCTTCATATTTAGTTCACGTATGGCCTTTGGACACATCAGTCTCCCTGACCGTGGGTTTCATGACATGAATAGCTTCTTAGGAGTACACAGAGACCTATGGATAAAGCCCAAACAGGATTAGTCTTTCCGTTTCTGCCTACACCCTAACTTAGACCCAGGGATGTGCTTTCTGCAGAGAACGCCTGAACCAAGGTCAAGGTCCTGCCGGCATTGCCACAGACAGGAGCGTGAATGGGACATGAGCAGCGCTTCTGTCTGCTTTTGGGTTCCTCTCATTCCTGTAGGTTTACACTTAAAACATTAATTAACAGTTATTATGTCATCTTACTCCCTAAGTGTTGGTTAGCAAACTCAATGCTGTCAGCTCTTCGTATTTTTTCTCATCAGCCAGTTCTTCCAAGCATATAGCTACAGTTGGCTCTTCTTCTCTGAATTTCCTCCAGCTTGTCTTCCTGGTAACGAGGTGCAGAGAACTGCGCTCACCTTTTCCAGATGCTATCGCGTGTCAGTTCCAAGAAGAGAGGCTCCCCCGCTCCAAATTGTATTGACATTTTTAACCGTCACATCACCTAGGAAATTCAAATGCAAATTCAGAGGCCCTCCTTGCCCAGCGCAACAGTCAGCACATCTCTTCCGCCCTAAGAGAAGAGGAAGACGGCGGACCTCGCCTTTCTGACAAACATTGCCGTTTTCATAGGGAGCTCAGATTGTTTTCTAACTCTTTGCACTAATCAGGTAAATTGGCTTATTTATGACAGGGAGAGGAACGATAGGAAGTACTAACGAACCCCGTACTGGTGGTCAGAGTAAAGCAAAAACAAAGCCAGTTTCCAGTTCTCTGCGCTGAGACTGATTTTCCATTGTCGTTCCACATTATCTTCCCATTTAAGACTGCCCGTGCAATTCTGTTGTGCATCCTGTAATTCTGTTTTAGTAGGTTTAAAACAAACAAAAGGAAGTACTTTTTCACACAGCGCATAATTAAATTGTGGAACTTGTTGCCATGGGAAGTGCTGGATGCCAAAAGTACAAATGGGTTCAGAAAAGGAGAAGACAAATTAATGGAGGATAGGTACATTGATGAGTATTAAACATAGTAGCTTGCTCACAGCGTTTGGCTCAGGAAGCCCTTACACTGCTGTTTGATGAAGGCAGGAAAGGATTTCTCTCTGTGCCTGTTTCTCACACAGTTCCCTCAGTAGCCTCTTTGGTCACAGGCAGGAAGAAGACATTGGAGTTAATGGCCTGTCTTAATAGAGCAGCTCTAATGTTCCTCTCCTAACGAGACACACAGATGTCAATAGATGCCTGTAAGTTTAAAAAATTAATCTTTAAGCTCAAAATTGACTCTGACGCTTCTGAATTCCTCTTTGGACATTTTTATCAGATCTGATCCAGCTGATGTTAATACATGAAGTTTTCAGCAAAGTGTACGACTGAAATGGAATATTTTAAGGCTTCTGGATGGCTAGGTTTGTTGGCCCAGCCAAAAGTTTGATTTCGCAGATATTACAGGTTGGACCAACTTCACTGGGGACTGATGTCAAGAGGAAACCCGTTATCTGTGCTGTGAAAGTTGTATCTGGTCTTGGAGCTCTCTCCCCTCCCTGAACAAACGCTCCCACTGGTCAACCTGGTGCCAGCTCTTCTTGTTGACTTTGCTCCGTAATTGCTGGTTTATCAGTCTCTCCTCAGACTTCTCAATTTGTCTTGACTGACGAGCGAAACAAGCAGAGCCGTACACACACACACAGTCAGAAAGGAGAGGACGGCAGGCTGGCGAGGCGGGGAGCGAGCCCTGGCCCTGTGGCCGCTGCTCTCACCTGGGCAGGGAGCCTCACCCCACAGGCTGCACCAGTTGCTCCAGTCTGAGAGGGAGGGAAAACTGGCCCATAATTCTGATAGCATCATGAGTTGCTTTTGTTTCTTGTTCTGTGTGTGTGGCTGCAAAACGTGTAGTCTGATTGCATCTGTATTGCTTTGTCATCGAGGTTTCTTTCTGCATCATTCAGAATGACAGAATCTCATTTTGGTCAGAGCTCTGTTTCCCCACTTCTCCTGCATTGGCTCAGACCATGTGCTAACTGCCTCAGTTACTGCAAATTCACTCAGGCAAAGTAATGAATAGAATCAAGTGATTTATTTCTATTTTGGAGAAAGCTGTATATGTTTATCTGCATTATGTTGTTAAAATGCATGTGGTTAAAAGCCAGAAAACAGTCTGTTTGATGGCTAAGGGCCTGCCTCACCGGGAAGGTAATGGCCATGCAAGAGGATCGAATTCAGAGGCTTCATTTTCTCTTTGCCAGAAGCCCCAAAGTATAGGATGTTTCCTTGGATTTTGAAGAATTTTTCAGATCCTTTGGTTGCAGGAGGGAGAAGGTCAGACTGTACAATCTGACCGAATTAGCCAATCTGCTACTCTAGCTCCATCACGCAGTACTTTAACTTCAGCATCTCAACGTTGCTAACTCAAACTTCCTAAATGTTGCTATAGTCCCTTGTCTTGTGTGATGGTAGGCTCTACGGAAGGAAAGCTTACATTCAAGTCAAGCGTTAGGAGCAGCACTGGTTCTCTTTTTTTGCCTGAGTGCTACTGGGATGGAGAACATGAACTCCCAGCAAGGGATGCAGCAGTGACTACAGTAGCACTGTGCTGCCAGGCAGGGGAGGGAGAAGACCGTGGTCCAGTGGCTCTGGACTAGAAAGTGGGGACCGGGACACCTGCCTTTGCCACAGCATGCTGCTGCTGGAACTCAGGTCACTGCATCCATGCCTGTCTGTGCCTGTTCACCAGCTCCCTGACCGGTCTCTTAGACTAAATTCTCCTGCAGGTATGATCCGCATAGTGCCCTGTTCAGTGTATCTTGGCGGGGAGCTCTTGGAATGTCCATAATTTAAATATTAATTATGACAGAAAAGCAGTGATCCAAATGTTCAAGCCATAGTCTTGAAAGGAGCTATCAAAGGCCGCTTTATTAGCCTTGTTTCACTAACAAGTTAAGATGTCCCCATGAAAAACTATGATTGAGCTTTTTTCTGTCAATCAGTTATTAACATACCAGTCTTCCGTTTTTCCAGTGCCAATTATTCTTGTCTTTACAGACTGGCATGCACTACTCATGATGCAGAATATTCCCTAGAAATAATAGGTTAAAATAAACAGCCAACCCAAGCCCAAAGGCAAAGAGCTACTCCTGGACACCAGGCAAGATAATCAGGGAATAACTAACACAGATAATCAGCAAATCATTCAAATGAATTGATTTGGCTCTGGCTGGCGTCCCCGTTTCTGCCTGAAAGCTTCAGGGAAATCCAAATAAGTGGCAGTTATCTTACTGTCTCTTCCTGTTATCTGACTCTAATGACAGCCGGGGAGAGGGGGGAAATCATGTCTTTGAACAGGATCACGGCCTTTCATTTAAAGTAAATACTACATCAAAATAGAAACTGCCTGAAGAATGAGTCTGCCTTGGCTTAGTCCTGAGCAGATTAAGTAATGTATTAAAACCAGGAATACCAGATTCTTGCAATGGCTTCAGCACCTTCACTACAAATGCACACACAGAGAATCAGAAAGTGCTATTTATAATGACCTGAAGGTGGCTAGCATTACAGTGTGAGGTAGCTGTGAAGAGTCAAAATTCAGCCAAAGCATCTGTATTTTATGTTTCAATAAATGTCTTTAACATTAAAAAAACACAATAGGAAAATTCAAAGTGAATGATGCTTATCCCAGATTCATCTATGCACTTGTAGCATCCAAGTTAAAATCATTACCTCCTTAGAAACAAGCAGGGCACCTCGCAAGGAATCATCCTCCGAGGTTTCCGTCTCTCTCCCGACTTTGGAGATAGCAGGGTATGAGAGGGTTCTCACTTAGGTACCTCCCTTTAGGTGCCTGAACAAACAGATAGGGTGAATCCAGGCCATGCTTTGCTTTGGGAGGAAAACCTGCGGCCAAGAGATGGCTTGAGCACAAGACGATAATCTCCATCAAAGCTTCACCTTGACTTCTGAGTTCCATCAAAATCAACCATGGCTGCTGAAGAGGTGGTGAGGGCTGAAACCCCACCTTCTGCCACACCGAGCTCCAGCTGGGTTTGAGATTGGGCCCCTCAAAATGCAAGTGGAAATAATTGCAGCTCCACAAATACGACAAGATCCAAAGCGTGGTGGCGTAGGAAGGGATACATGGGCTGTGCTTTGACAGCAGCTTGTGTTAGCAGGGCAGGTGGGCAGCAGAGGTAGTCAGCCCTCAAAGCGTGGCAGCATGAATTGCCAGCACCCATGTGTTAGCTTTCACTCAGAATGGGTACTCACTTCTGACCGGATTTCTGTGGCTGGTTCCACACCAGG